>NC_046371.1:23650215-23732715 GCF_011125445.2 Fundulus heteroclitus
TTGTCCCCTGCCTAATATTGGAGCAGAAACGCTTCAATTTGCTGTTGAATGTTAGATTCCTACGTCAGTCAGTCATTTTTTATTATTTTTTTTGCAACCGTACAGGATCTTTATGCAGCCTTTCCGTTATCAAAAATTAATCCTGTTGATACCCGAGGCGACATAACACTGAGCCTAGGAGAGAGCGTTTACCCTTACTATTATAAGGGCTGCACAATGTATCGCAATTCATCACAACTCCCTGGACTGCAGCGAATCTGGGGCTAATTATTAAGTGGCATGCATTCTGGCTCTATGCCTGCAGCATATATTTTGGTGACACTTGTTGGTTGGTGCGGCATAAAAAAAGTTTTAGATGCTAAGGAAGCGGTGAGGTGGTAAAGCTATTGAGCAATCGCAGCTAAGCGGCAGATTGTCGGCGAGAAGCGACATGTTTAATAAAACCTTGTTGAGGTGCGAATAAGGAATTAATCTTTTTTTTTCTTCTTCTTCTTCCGAGTAGCAGGATAGACTGCTCATTATCTGGGCTCTGTTTGCCATGAACCGAGAGCAGGGATACATCTGTATTCTTTTAGCTTTTTAATCCTGCAGCCCGTCTATTATTTTTTTAAGCAAAGACAAATTTTCTCAGTTGTCCGCTGACGTCTCACTCCCTGATGAAGTGGGCAACGCGCACCGCCGACGCGGCTCTGGAGAACGCGTAGAATCAGAACCGGCTTTAATCGGCAGGTTGTGTCACACAAGTTATGTGTCTCTTCGCTCTCAATGAAGACATTTAGTAAAAAAATATATACAAAATATGAATATGAATATATTTCTTGTGCGTACGTACGTGTTTTTACATGGCTGGGTTAGTGCTAAAAGGGCCGACCTGGAGGTAAAAGTCTGAACAGTGCGTGTCCAGGATGTGCGGGCTCTGCAGAGATGTTAACTGTGGATCTTTCTAGAAACCGTGCAAGCCCTGGATTTGTTGCAGTTTGGACCTGCCCTGTTTGGTGGATGGACGAACACGGGCCAGACTGAACCACGACCAGTTGTAGAAGATGAACAATGGAAGGTGGTACTTCATGAATCGCAGGCAGAAAGTACGGCGTCTGCGTGGACCGCTGTCTGTTTCGGATATATTTAAATTCCTAGAAAGCCTCGGAAAAGCTTTTGTGTTTCCGCTGGCTGAAAAGCGTCTCACCGATTCCAGCCCGATGTCTTCGCTGAATCTCTTGGGGGGAGTGACGGACCCTCAGAAAAATCAGAGAGTGACTCGACTAGTTTGGATCTAGTTTCCCGTTCTTGCCATGTTTACAAGCTGGCTGTTCCTAACGACAGGCGGAGCTTTAAGTGGAAAACAGGAGGTCTAGATGGAAGCCAAGGCGTCAGAGCACCTCGCCGACTGACTCCACAACATCTGTGTCCGGCCAAGTGTGAAGAAGATTTCTGATTTTAGTTCCTTGGGTAGCGTCCCACTCCTCAGTTAGCGGGCTCAGGATCATCCCCCCCCCCTCTCCCACTTGTTCTCCACCTATTAGGGAATTCTGTAATGAACCGATGGGAGGGCAGACGAAGCTCTCGGCTGCCAAATCTCTCCTCCTTTTCCAACTAAAGGATAAATGAGTCACTTACACACACCGCTTGCTTTGCTCGGTGCGTGGATCTCTCACGCTTCCGCCTCTGTGAAGATTAAAACACAGACCTCTTGATCAGATAATTACTTTGGCTGGAAATTAATAAGGCGCTCTGGGTGGAAAACGGTGTCGGGTCCACACGGTCGCTGTCACGCACACACACACACACACACTAGAGAACAGCCTTTTCTCTGCTTCGCTGTGCACAGAAAGAAAAAAAAAACTGTGCAATTCGCAAAAATAGTACAACCGACGCATGAAACCGAAAAGGCATATTCTTTTTTTCCACTGGTATTAATAATTTGTGAGACTAATGTTGACTTACGACTTTATAAATGTTAGCTCTAAGCGTCTCCCAGTGAACCCTAACCTATACACTGCAAAAACGCAACTAAAAATAAGCAAAATTTTCTTAAAATTAGTGTATCTGTCCTTGATTTGAGCAGGTAAATAAGACTATCTGCCAATGGAATAAGATTTTTGCACTTAAAATAGGAACAAATCATCTCCATCATCTTATTTCAAGTGCAGGATGTCTAATTATCTTATTTTAGGGGTCAAAATACTCGTTCCATTGGCAGATAATATCATTTACCTGCTCAAATCAAGGAGAAAAACCCAAATTTGAAGAACATTTTACTTATTTTTAGGTCGGTTTTTGCAGTGTAAAGTCCTCATATTTCTCACACATAGAGTTTTTTTTCCAGAAATGCACCCAGTGATACACGCGCTGCCGCCTTTCCCACCTTTTCAGAAGTCCAGAGCTTTTTACGGTACCAGCGCTGTCATCAAAAGTAATCTGGGCTATCAAATTCGCGCTGCTCGAAGTCGTTTTTTTTGTGAGTCCATATTCAAATTGGTCATTTGCTTAGCTGCCCGAGGTGTGACAGATTCGTAGAAAGCCGAGCTTCTTTGCAGTTTGTGTGTCTATCCAAAGCAGATTTTATCTAAACAACCAGAAAATCAGGGGGAGGGGGGTACGAAATGCTAATTATTATTTTCTATTCTCTACCTCACTGCTGCAGTTCTCCTGTGGGGTGCCATTAAACTATAATTAAGTAATTAAAGAGCTCTTTCATCTGCAAACAAACGAAAAACAATTTGGACAGCGCCGTGGAGTAATTGCACTGTGTTTCTTGTCTGTAACAGTTTAACTTTTTTTTTTCCCTATTTCTCAGAGAGACGTTTCACTGATAAGCGACAATCACTTTATTTAACCTTTTGAACGTTTATGACACTATATTCACCGAGCGCAGTCATAAAAGCAGAAATGCGGAGTTAAGATGTACCCAGGTGTAGCTGTGCACTGCAAAATTAGAACTAAAAATAAGAAAATATTTCTTGAAATTAGAGTATTTTTTTTTATTTGAGCAGGTAAATAAGATTAGTTGCCAATGGAATTTGATTTTTTACACTTAAAATAGGAACAATTCATCTCCATCATCTTATTTCAAGTGCAGTATATCTAATTATCTTATTTTAGTGGTAGAATTACTCATTCCATTGGCAAATAATCTTATTTACCTGCTCAAATCAAGGAGAAATACATTAATTTTAAGAAAATTTTACTTATTTGTAGTTCTCTTTTTGCAGTGTGGTTATCGATGTCAAGCTCCAAGGCTTGAAAATGGAACGGTTTAAAAAGCGCCAGACATTTTCCTCCATATCCTCCCTGTGGTTTGACCCCTTTGGTTGACATGCCAGAGTTTTTGTAAATTTTAGCAGCAACCTTCAGTGTAAATACCGTGGAACTGTCGCGTCTTACTTAAAGTCAAGGTTACGGATCCCATCCCTACCTGTGAGGCCTGGGGTTTACTGTTTGTGTTTCTGATTGTAAATCCTTTTTTTTTTTTTCTGCACGCCGACACAGCTTGGATTATGCCCTGCAGTTGTTGCGCCCTTCAATCTACAAGTCATCTTTTTTATTTGCTGTGCAAGACGAGAGTTGCAGCTGCTGGCCAAATTTGTTTGGCTAAGGCCTGTCACGACGCGGCGACGAGAGACGTCCGCGGCGCTTTTTAAGACGCCGCTGATGGACGGAGAGGTTACATTTACTCTTTGCACAACTGTAGCACTCTGCTCCACATCACTCTTACTCAGACCAGAGTAGCCACGTACACAAAGGAGGTGGCATTAACGCTTTTTTTGTTCGGCTCCTGAAAAAGCCCATGCACAGACGCGGCTGTGGGCAATGAGCTCACAGGGCTCTAAACTACAGGTACACAGAGATACGACTCATAAATGAATCTTTCAGACAGCATTTTGGCATATTTACACATTGTTAATGAGCCCTAACATTCATTATTCACTAAGATTTCCGTGCGTTTTGTCCACTGCCGTTTGTAGGTTTCTTAACGACTAGCAATTGTAAGTGGTTTCAGCTAGAGATGCACTGACCAGGCCCTGACTGGCTAATAGTGACCTCTGGATTGGCTCAATCGCGTTTTTTCCCCTAAGAACTGTCACACATACCAACTTGTAGATGTCCATCCATCCATCCATCCATTTTCCGACACACTTATCCCTATTGGGGTGGCGAGGGGTGCTGGTGCCTATCTCCAGCTGTCAATGGGCGAGATGCTGGGTACACCCAGGACAGGTCGGCAGTCTATTGTAGATGTTCATTTAGTTTTAATTCAACAACTGCAATAATAGCCCTTGAAAAAAAGCGATTTTGCAGGTTCTTTAACAAAGAATGTAGCTTTAAGATCGAACAGAAATGGAATGAAGTTCAACATTATCCTTATTTATGCATGTAAGCGTTTGCCTATCAGATTTCTTCTCTAAGCTCAAACAAGAAGTACATGAGACGTTTCCGGCTTTGAGAAGCAGAAGAAAGAGTTCGGTTTGGTGTTCTCAGAAAGTGTTACCGGTGTTGAGGTCAAACAATTGATAAGAAGAGTTAGGTTGATTTTTGGCTACAACAAAAGCCCTCAGTCCTTTTTAATTTGAAATCTTTTTATAGAGATGTCAGAAAAAGCGCCAAGCGACCCGAGTTGTAAACAGCTCTATGGAAGACAGAGTAGTGTTAGTGCTACCAATCTCCCGTCCACTGCTGCCTACTGATGGTCAGCTGGCTGCAATAAGGCACCCTTTTCCCTTACTTGCAGGAAAGACAAATTTGACAGTTCGAAAGCATTACCGGTCCTGAAAAACAGTCATTGTTTTAAAACTATCATTGGCAACGGTGTGCTTCCATAGTGGTTGACATGCTAAAGCTCACTGGCAATGGTGGAGACCTAGAGACAAGGAAAGGGAGGGTAAAACTGTATTCGATTTTGTAAAAATTATTCTGCAACAGTATCAAATTAGATGTTTTCCCGGAAATCCTGCAGCCGTGCTTTGGAAGCTGGTGAGACTCAAAGTTTGTAATTTTCAGCATGTTATTGAAAACGAAGCCCGAAGTAAGGGCATACGTAAGCTATTTAAATAGAAATATGCATGTTCTATGACATGTTGATATATGTATGCAGTTTACGCAGGTCAGCGAGAGAGCAAGACTTTGATCAGATAACAGGAAGGATGAACGGAGGACGGTAAATTTACTTCATTTGATCCTGTTGAGATTTGAACCTGTGTTTGTGATGGGACATGCAGGATTAGTAAATGCTGGCGAGCCTTTTGTGGATCTGAAAGTCGGGGTAGAGCTCTACATTCACAATGGAAAATATGGTGACTCTGCTTCTTTAGTAATGTTAGTCACACTGGCTGCAAAATCCAAGTCGTTAAAGACAACTTAAAAGAAAATTCTCTAATAATTTCGCCTTTATTTTTAAAACAATAGTAAAACCCTATTGTAACACGTCTGCCCCTGTAGACGTCATGTTGGAAAGACATAATAACTCTTAAAGACGAATAGGTAATTGCCCAAATCAGTTTGGGTTAAGTCAAAGCTTTGCAAAACCCGGAGGACTATCACAGGAGGTCTATCACAAAACTCTGATTGGACCATTTATTGTCGCCACGCTTCTTGACAAATATTGTTTCGGCTTTTACCGAGCCTACAAGCCACAGCACGAGTTTCACTCCGCATTCCTCCGCAGTGGAAATCCATCCAGGGAAATATTGCTTTAAAGTATCCTGTTTCTCTCGGAGCCGCAGAAACCGTTGAAAAGTTCCTGGTGCGCGCAGAGGAGTGAGCAGTTTTCATGCCAGCTTTAGTAATGTGCCATAACACAACAAAGGCCCGACGCACCAGCGCAGCGCAGATAGACAAGAGATCACGCGGGGGCCAGCACGAACGTGTCGTTTATGTGTCGGGTTTAATCTCCTGAATCAGGATTTCGCAGGTTATGTTTTCTGTTTATCCATCTGCACCTCTCGACACTATCAGAGAAATGCTACGCCGCTGTTGGCTATGAGCTAAACCTCGCTCGGTGCCACGGCTGCAGGAGCGAGCGCTTTTATCTAGAGGGCCTTACTTTAGCCCCAATCCTTTCTTTCACAGACATGTACCCCTTTTCATTTGCTACTCTTTCCACGTCCTCGGTCTCCTTGATGTTTGACTGGTGCTATGCTGTTTTCTCTTGCTGACTGTCTCCCCTGCCATGAAATGTGGATCGTTTCCCAGAAATCCTTTTAAATGGAACCGATTTTTATAAGAAAGGGATTTGCATTTAAAGCACCCTCCCTCCCTCCCCCCCCTCTTCTCTCTCACCCGCCTCTGAAAGCCTGTAGCCCCATCATCCTCGGCACCTCAATCCGATGATTAGCTTCCTCAAGAGTTAAACAGGCATCCGAGTGCCACAAGTACTCTCAGTCCGTGTCTCCCTATCTCTCGCGCTCCCCTCTCAGCGAGGGGGGGGGGGGTGCATGTGGCAGCTGGGAGTTGCAGGTGGATGATAGCTCGACTCGGCGAGAGGATACACCCCGAGCCCATACATTCATGTCAGGCACTCACTTTGGAGAGCCAGTCTGTCTTCCACCCACACGCTCCTCTCTGAGAGCGGGACACAATGGGGACAGGCTGCAGTGGTGAGGGAATGAGGCCACAGCCTATCAGCCATAAGCACCAAGGAGAATGGCACTTTTAGAGGGATTGGGAGGGGGGTTGGGGTGGGGAGGCGGGGGTCCTCCTCTTTGAAGCGAGTCAAGGAGAAACGGGGAGACCGGCTTGAGCGAGCGACAGCGCGAATAGGCGGAGGGTGCGAAGGTTGCACGGACGGGAGCGCGTCGCAACGCCAAGTAACGAGCAAGGCGTGCGCGCAGGCAGCCGATTTGCATTCTTTAATAAGGCGCACTGTGAGCCAGATATATGAGGGGCAATGCAATAAAGGGGCTAAAAAGAGCTTTAATTAGGAGACAACAACAGAGAGGAATGCATTTATCTCAGGTCCATCTTTCTCATTTATCTTCCACGCACATCGTTGCTGTTATCCGAGGCGCGCCGAACACTGTTGGGTTGGGGAGGGGAGGGAGGCGAAAAAAAACACCCTTTTGTGAGGTATTTTTTTCCTGTTAGCTATTGTTGTGCTATGCCTGATGATCTCTATTTGTTGCTAGATGCAAAAATAAAATGAAAGCGGCACGAATGGCAATGGCTGGTGTGTGTATGTGTGTGTGTGTGTGAGGCTTTATGTAAAGATCTCTCAGCTGGAAGTGTTCGCCATCAGCAGGCTTGATTTTTTGAGGCTGGGAATATTTTTCCTCCCTGCGTCATCAGCTGACCTACATCTCGTGTTTGATATGCCCGTTTCCCTGTTAAAATGCAGTTCATTCGGTTCCAACATCAGTCTGGAGAATCCGTGCATATTCGCGTCTGCTCTCACCTTGAGGATGTCTCCCAGGGCCTGCTTTTCATGCACCGGTCTGAACCACGCAGGCTCAGCTATAAACGGCATGACGGGGAGACATTCCTGAGCGCCGGCCGCCTTCCTGCAGCTTTCACAGCTAAGAGCTCCAAAATGGAGTGGGGCCACTTCAATTAAAGCAGCATTAAACACCTTTTTTTTGGCAGCTTGGTGTATTTTTTCTCTTCATTTTGCCTCCCATCAAGCCTTTCAGATCACCAAGAGATTGCTATCTAAAGTCAAACCATTTCCAATTTATTCTAAGATTGGACAAAGTGTGATTCAGACATTCAGAGCGTTTGTGAACTACTGAATCCACCACCCGCTGAAAGGGAAATATGTCTGGCTCTGAAGGCAAAATTATGCTCTTTGTTCTCTTGCAGCCGGCTTCACATCCGACAATGAGTTTATCTATATTCTAGATATATCGGTCACCGCCACACAGACGCGCATTTCCCGGCTTGTAGAAGCAACGCGTGGACCGATGAGGAGAATTAGCTCTCAGCGTGTCTGTTGTCACTTGAATATAAAACGGTGTGCTGCCACAGAATAAAGGAGGGGACATTTTTGCACAGAGTCGGTCCTCTCGTGTCTTTACTTAGATGCGTCAATCCTTAGATGGTTTATTTAACCGAAGCCTGCACTGACTTCAAACCGTCCACCTCCCACTGCAGATTAGTCACTGAAAGCTTTGGGTGTGTTTTCATTTGCCTTTTTACCCCAAAGTAATTTGCAGATTTTAAATACATGAGCACGATGTGTCCGGGACTCAAGGTGAGTTTGTATGATGCATGGCGGCAGAAGTTGGCCCCTCAGTGGATTTCTTTTTTTTGTTTGTTGGGTTTTTTTTTTTGCTCATAAATGTTGGGCATAATTATGAATTGGAAGAAAAAAGCATTTCAGCATTTTTGTTTGCAAATAAAATTGTGAAAACTGGCATGCATTTGTTTTTTCAGCCCCTTTTTCTTCTCCGATTCCTTTAAATAACATCCAGCTCAATCAATTACACTCAGAATTCAACTTATTACAGTCACTGGCTAAGAAAACGCTGTTGGAAGTCATGTTTGTAGTCTTGCCACAAACAATGTAGAGGCCATAGCAAACATGACATCACCTAATTACCCACCACTGTGAAATATGGTGTTGGCAGCATCAAGCTTATTCTCAACAAGGACAGGGGAGCTAGTCGGAGTTGATGGGAAGATGGGTAGAATTAGATGTAGGGTAATTCTGGAGGAAAACGTCTTAGAGGTTGCAAATGACTTAAGACTTTCCAGAAGGTTTACCTTCACCTTATGGTCAACGACCAAAAGCATAGAGCCAGAACAATAATTGAATGCCTTAGATCAGAGCATATCCGTCCCTGGATCTATGGCAAGACTTGAACGGTTTTGTTCTCAGACCTTCTCCATCCAATAGAAACGCGTGTATCGTTATCTTTCCGCCTTACAATCACACACTGTTTGTGTTGGTTTATCACTAAGAGTTGTAAAAAAAAAAAATGCACTGAAGTTTGCGCTGGTAATGTGACAGAGAGGTGAACAACTTGAAGGGCGTATGAAGGATTTTGCAAGGCGCTGTATGCATTTTGTTGCATGCAGCCAAGCTTTAAATGGAGCACACCGCTTCTATCTTCTTCTGTAAACTTTTTTCACAGTAAATTCTAACTGAGCCGTAGTTAAACCGGCCAGGTATCTGGTCTAATTATTGAAAGACACAGGGAAGACAGGGTTGAAAGTGTTTCCTGCTGGGTAGGAAGATCATCCCAGATTTTAGCACTGTGTGACTCCACGGTGTTCGCTCAGCAGGGAGGCCGGGTTTATGACTAACTCAGGCCTCTGCCTTCCTGATGGAAGAAGACAAGTGGATAAATATCCTCCTTCAAAGACTGAGAAAGTGTTTGAAAACAGGCACACAACCTCCACTTTCTCTTATTGTCTCCATCGGCTCTCTGCCTTCAAGCTTTCTATAAAGAGGATGGCTTAACTTGGGCTTTTTCCAGTTTATAGAGTAATGCAATGATCTTTGGTAGCTCCAAGATACAATAGATTAGTGAAATATCCATATTAAGGGATCAAATTGGTTTTGAGCAGATTCGGTACTACTGTAAGACGAGGCTAATGCAAGGACAGATTTCTATCCTGGGCATATGTGTGAAATCCTTTGAGGATCATAAAACATTTAATTCTCTGTGCTATAACATCGCTGTCCAGATGATAAAGTGATGAGAAAACCAGGCAAACAGTGTTCCTATGTACTAAAGATTTTGTTTAGCTAACAATATTTTTAGAGTCTGTATCTGTGCATAAATCTTGATTGCATTTGAGTATAAAGAGGCAAGGGTGGGACTATAGAAGTGGTCTTCAAAACTGTTCACTGATAGATTTGGCTTTAAATGCCTAGACGTCGGATGCTTTAGGCAGGAAATAATATATGTTCTTTGTTCAGAAATCTTCTGAAAATTATTGCATCTCTTAAAAAAAACAAGGCATAGGTATAGTATAAAATAATGACATACAATAAGTTACAACTTAGATTAATTTAATCATGAAAAGTATGTGTAATTGTGAGTAAACAAGATATGTTGTGCTACACCAAAGAATGCAAATTGCACATAGGCCATTAGAGTGGATGGATATTTACAGCTGTATATATTATTCTGGCATGTCTTTATGTATATTAAACACAGTTTGTTAATTTAATTTGAAAACTTAATAATGCGGCTACTGATAATTCTCTTCCCAGATAAGAAATGTAATTTGCAACCAATGTGTTTGTTTATTAATATCACAGAAAAACAAGATTAAAAGCTCCAATATACTTGTATGGGTCTCCGATAAGCTTAATTATAACTTAATTAACTTTTTTGAACCTGAATTTTATTCTTTGTTTGGAAAAGTCTTGGATTTCTGCTCCAACTCTAAATGGATACGTTATAAGATAAAACTTTCTAATTAAAGATCTAAATCAATAAGAAAGTTAAACAATTACTGCAAAGTTTTCTTTTCCTTATAATTCCAATTTCCAACTCTGGAAATGAATATGCTAAATATCAAGACATTAGCAATGCTTCTTGGGAACTGAACTTCCAGATATTGCTTCTTGTTGTCCTGTGGTTTGACCTTTATCGACCTATTTATCTTTCATCTGGCCTTGGTGGGGGTCCACATAAACAGTTGTGTAGAGAGCAATCGAATCAAAACATATAGTTTAAACCAGAGAATCACAGAAACAGAATAAAAAACATTACCCCTATTCCCTGTTGTCTAACATTAAATAAATCTAAATCTTTCCTGTTTAGGTCAGTTAAGTTTATTTTAATTGTTTCTTTATGTTAAATGCCAGAATACCGATTTGGGAGAGCACTGGTGGATTCGTAATCTTCTAATAGCTTCATTTGCAACGTTTCAGTTAAGTGGAGGCTCGCCTGTGGATGTATTTTAAGGCAAAACCTTGAATACACCGTTTCTATGTAGCATGTTATTCTAAAATGCGCTGTTCATCTGCTTAAAAAATATGCACAAGTATAAACACCATGGAGACATGTTCTGCCTCTCAGAGCTCAACGTGTTTTTGATGAAAGAGGTTCATCAACCCAAGAACAGCAGCCCAATAGCTTGTGAAGATGTCATTATCCTCAGTCTATTCTGTCCTAAATCATTCCTGGACGACATGGTCGGAAAGGCTGCTCAGCGAGAAAGAAGCCATTACCCCCATATCGCAACGTAAAAAGCTAGATCACTGTTTGGAAAGGCTCAGAGGGTTATGACCGTAAGACCATATATTTTGCCCTGATGATATAAATTTTAAGTGTTTGGCCTTAACAGCCATCCGGACTGTGAAATACATCGGTGGCAGCATCTGGTTGTCTGGGTGGTTTGCTGCGGGAGGGACTGGTGCACTTCACAAATGAAAGGCATCCTGTGGAAAGAACAATAATATAAAATATTGAAGTATATTGTCAGGAACTTTTAAATAGACAGTGACCCTAGGCTAACCTGGCCAGCCAGATCTGGGACTACTCCTATTGAATCCTTTCGGGGAAAGGAGCAGAACTCTCTGAGGTGATTGGACGAAGCATCACCTTGTGCCGGCCTACCAAAGGTCGGCTTTAGCCTATCATGGTATCAAATGAAAACGCAAGCAGCAGCTGCTAGAGGGTACGCTGGTCAAGGCACTTCTTGGTGTTCTACTATCAAAGAAGAAATCAAGGATTCTTTTTTTTTTTTCCCAGTGTCCTGTCTAGCACTATGGCAATAGGAATTGATATCTCAATGCCAGATGGAGCTCGACAGATTTTGCTTTTACAAGTGGAGCAAACAGCTTTCGCCATAGTGCTCCACTTGATTTATGCTTGTAAATAGCTTTATTATGATTCCTGCAAGGAGAATTTCAAATTATATGGACATGACAAGGATTCTTACAAAACAGATGTGATAGCAGCAGCTACGGGTGTGACCTCCTGTACAGCCATGTTTATGTCGGTTCGGTTGTGGACTCAGCTGCTCTTGCTTTCAACGTAGCTGTAGGTCCCACCTTAAACCAAAATGCTGCAACGTGATTGGCCCGAACCGTTTTTGGTTAGGACACAAATGGTTGAAGCGGGAGCAGGACCAGATGTATTGTCATGTGTTTGTGAACGCATAAATACTGCAACAATCCAGCTTGCAGGCAAGGTTAGCTTGGTTACATTGACATTGTGGTGCTTAGAGCAGCACAATGTCAATGTTTTCGAGTGGTCATCACAAAGACTTGATACAAAGCCTATAGAAAATTGAGGGCAGAGCTAAAAAGGTGTCTTCCACCAAGGCGCTAACCCATTTGCACCGGTTCTGTCTGGTGCAAAACTCCAGCAAACCTTTGTGAAAAGCAATTCAGAATGTTTGACCCAAGCTGCATATTTTAAAAGAGAGTTCTATCAAATACTGAGGAACTGTATGTAAACATCAGCATTTGACAAAAGTAAAAAAAAAAAATATTCATATCATTTAGCAAAAAGAAAAAATCCCAAATGACCTAAAACAGGGAAAGTTTAGTCTGATTTAACATTGTACAGTGAGGGAAATTGTTAATCTTTTCCTACATCGTATGTTAACATCTAATGTCAACTATATATGGATGTCCAATTGCAAAACCATCACGAGTAAAAGATTTGGATTTCTATTATCTTTTGTTGGCTGTAAATGTGTTCAATGTTCTATGAAGCAGGCAGCCTTAGTTCAGATATCAGTTATACATTATTTAGGTTTCCTGTGGCCACACTGTAACCCAAGAAAATTGCACTTCCACTAAACGTAATTGTTAGGGGACTATATAAATTAGACCATTGACATTTTAATAAGTAATAGGCGCGGTTTTGTTTTTTTGAAAGACCATTTACAGCAAATTTAGAGATTAGCACTAAAAATATATTTGTTTTAAAAAAAAAGTAGTCTGAAAACATGAGATCATAAAACCGTTGTCGTTATTCTGCTCCCTCTTTTTTCCATGTTCTAAATCTATAGTATTTATATATACATGACCCCGCCTAAAGATAAATGTTTTAAAGACTAAAGGCATTAGTGAAACAAATTACTCATCTGTTTAACTCTGCAGCTCACATCAAGCTGGCTAAATGAGCCGCCTTTAACCCTTTAACACATCCATGTTTCATGAGTTTAGGAATTTTTTTGAACATTAGGCTCCTTATTTGATTTTCCAAATATTTTTGTCTGTTTGTTTTATGAACTTAGAACTTAGAAAAACTTGAAGTCAGAAAAAGACACGCTGAAGTTAAGTTATATAAAAGTCAGAGATGCTGCCAACCTGAAACTCAAAATTCAAGATGGCTTCCACACATATTCAATTTCAGAACATCGGGAATTCCCTTTTTGCCTGTTGATTGTTTGTAGCTTGTTAAATCAGTTGCAGGTGGTACTGCACCACTTCTGTTTATGACTTTGCTAGTGATTTTGTTCATAAACTTTAATTGGTTTATATTACTAATAGTAGTAAGACTGGTTTCTGAAGCACAACTCCTTGCAAATCTCACTGGTTATCAAACTTGAGTGTTGATAATTTGGGTTTGATGTCATTCACAGAGATGCTGGAGGCTAAAAATGCTCTCAAAAGCATCCCCACTCAGGTTCTTTTTCATACAAACTTTTTCCAGTGCTAAATTGCTGCTAGTGGTTGCTTAGGACCTGTTCTTTCTGTTTGCTCCACTAAAATCGCTGGGTCTGAAGTTTTTTGTCAGGAGACCAACAACTAATTAATATGTTGTGAGCACCATCTTTAAAACTCCTGACTCAGTTTCACTTTTGATTTGTGTAATTTGTGGCAATCATAGTTAAAACACTGAGTTTCAACATAATGAAAATAAAACAAACGATCAAATAACACAAGCTCAATGTCTCATCTATATGCTGTTTGTATTCATATTGCTGTAACGGTTATATGTGTATTAATGCAAAGTAGATGCATTAAAAAGTGCTGTTTGAATTTAAAAGTGCAGCTTGTGACTCTGGTCATAAACACTGCTAGTTCTTTTAAAACCACCAGCCATGTGTGGGATGCAGTGTGATGCTCCCGTTTGCAAAACTATTAGAAATGCAGGTTTGGATGGAGGGTTCCCAAAAACCAACTGTAGTTCAAAACAGCACTTCTAAGTAAAGCTGACAATACCACAGCATCTATTTACAGGCAAATACCATGGTCTGTGGAGTCGGACTGTTTGAAATTCATTGAAATTCAGAAATCAACAGATGGAGGGTCAAGCAGTTACTCGAAGAGACGTTTTTAGTGACGTAATGATCTGGCACAGAGCTGGCCTTCTTGCTGTTGAAAGCCAGACCAGTCCTTTACCATGTTTGTATTGAACCAGTGAAGAGCTGGCTCCTGCACTGGCCCTGGTTAAGCACCAAAATTGCTACACTGGAACCCCCCTTGAGTGGATTATAGGACCAATTTGAAGAGCTTCTGCTACGAATGTGAGGAGACTGGAGGTTCTCGAAGAGCAAGAATCAGCAGAGTTAAGATGCGATTATCACACTGTGGGTGTGAGACAGCAGTCCCTTTTAAAACTGGGTTTTGCCATTTCAAAACAAAGAAAATGATTAGACCATTTCCATTTTAAATTTCCTGTAATATGTTTCGTGACAGAGGCTGAAAGCTCAAAGTAATCAAACAAATCAACCTTTGTATTACTCTCAGCCTTTCTGTTAATCTTTGAAAGTCTTTCTCTCTCTCTTTCACAGCCTTAATGAACCCCTGGCATCTCTCTCTGCACTTCGTAGAACTCACATTGTCCTATCAAATGCCTTTTTTATATCTCTGTACGTCCTATGATTTCATTCTAAACACTCCCACCATAATAGCAATAGCCAGCCTTCTTTCTTCCAGTGACGACTTCCACACAGAAGAGTGTTTTTACATTAATCTGGTGGCATGCAGTTATAATACACTCACAGCAACTGATTCCTTTGTGCATCTGTTGTCAGGTAGTAATTTGTTTCTGAAATAGAGAAGATAAAAACAAAAAAAGAGGTATTAGCAATGTATAAAACTGGGTTATTGCTCTATTTCGAACTGAAATGAGTTTTAGTAATTTGTTAGTTTAGACACCAAGACATTTCCCACCAGGTCTTCAACTTAAAACCGACTCTCTGCTTAGCTGCTAATGTGTCTTTTGCCTGTGAATTTAGTAATAGTGTAAGGAAATATAGCTAATTTTAAAAATGAAGTAAAATCAATTCAGTTTTCATGTTTTCGGATTTTATCAATTGTATCAATAGGCCACCAGGGAGCTGTTGCAGCCCGCAGCCATCTCTTAAAGAAATCCTTGAGTTTAGTCTGGCTGTTTCTGAAGAAGAGTTGACAAAGAGGTTTCATAATTGAAAGCAGCAGGAAGTAAACTCTCTCAGTAGCCGATCAATATTCCGAAGAAGCACAAATTCACTGTAAAGCAAATCCATTTAGCTAATCATGATATAAGAGACGGATATTGTGGGTTTAAAGCATGGCAGTTAAATTCCTAATTTACCCAGAAAGAAAGGCTTTTTTTCCCCTCCATCATTTCCTTGCTGCTCGGAATATATTATAAAAACATTTTGCTTCTCCGTGATGCACAAATGCGGTTCAGCAGCTGACACTATAGGTCAAAACTCATTATTGGTGGGTGGCAATATAAACCGACAGGAAACCAAGATGATGTCTCATAGACTCTTAACCTTAATCTCTCATTTTATGGCAAGGTGAAGCTTTTTATATATCTATAATAGGAAGCTGATATGCTCTTTGGTCCAATGTGACTTGAATAATGCAGCAGTTTCTCCTTCCACTTTACCACAGTTAATTAAAAGACAATGTGAATACTTCAAGGATGGTACCATCATTTATTAATCTCCGTTCGTTGTCTGAGCCAATACCTCAGATAATCTAATGGTAAATATTTATGTTTAATTAGGGAAAATTAAAACATTTTCAGGAAAAGATTTTTACTAGAAATTCAAATCATTTTGAGCTGATTTTCCCAATTGTTCTAAGCGAGTAAAAAGATGAAATACTAGAAGTCTGAGACTTTCTGGAGGAAATGCAGCTTCAACAATAAATAAATAGCATTATAGAAACTTGCTTTAACAATGTAACCGAGACTATTCTTCCTAAACCTTCCTAGTATTTTGCCAATATTTATGTTACAGCAGTTAACGTAGAGCACAAACCCCATGAAAAGGTACAAGTGTAGCAAACGTTAAATTAGTTTCACAGACGCAAATGTCCATCTTTACTCACCTTTGGAACAAAAGGACAAAAGAGCTTCTGTCAGGATTACAACCCAGGGCCATAACCTTTGATAATTTGCCAGCTGTTCCACGCTAAAACTGAATTACGATCAGTTTAACATCATACAAAGTTTTTCATAATACACAGGTTTTAACGAATTAAAGCCTTTGCACATGCCAATCTCACAAGGACAAGCGGATATAGACAATGGATGGATAGATGGTGTGTCCCAAAGGAGAATAAACGCACACACAGAGCAGCTGCAGCCACCTTTTTTTCTTTCAGGCTTAGTCTGCTAATGATGCAAAGTCCATTTAATTTGTCCCTCAGAACATAAATTTGGAAATTTAGCAAACATGTAAAACCAGAACTGAACGCTTTGTTTAATTCCTTTTTTGAATATTTTGACCAAGATTAGCTGATCCAGTTAATATAACCGGATATAATTGTTGCAAAACACTGTGAAATTAAACACAAGTGATTGTGTTGAAATGCTATGCCAGCAAACAAAAATTAGCAACCACACCGGCTTTATAATTTGTGAGTGTTTACTGTGAGTCGGCTGAATTAAAAGGCTGGGAATATTCAACCAGTAACAAATGGTTAGCATCATCCATCACAAAACTCCACTGTCGGTTCAGGTTGCAAACAGAAAACATATTAAACTCCCTTTTAAGGCGGTAGGGATGGGTATCGTTAAGGATTTATCGATACTACTACTCTTAACGATACTCCTTATCGATCTAGTACTTATACCATTATCGATAAATATTGTTTTAATGCAACAAAAGGGTAAAAAAAAAACAATAATGATCACTGACTGGTATATTTTTTTTAAACATTTGGAACAAAAGCAAACAAAATAAAAGTACAAAATATTTTTTATAGAAATAGGGCAATAAAAACATTATGTAAAATTTGTTACATATGAACAAAAGGCTAAAACACTACATTGAATAAAGCGTATGTTGTAGGAGAGAGGAATATCAACACTGACAAGACAGCAAATGATTAAAAACACTGTAAATATGCTCAAAAAAGAGCTCTATAATAATGTTTTGCCTGAATCCAAACTACATTTTTACATTTTTTATACTATCAATTTTAACCAAAAGATAGCAGAGGCACCTACAGTGCATGAGGTGAATAAATGACAGAGGCTGTGTGTGAATCAGTCACAGGGAGGGATCTTTTTAAGTGCAACAGTTTCAGAGAAAGAAAAAAAAATCACCATTACCCGTTAAAGATTATGTTTATAATATATTTATATCCTGCTTTGTAATCTAATGGAAGCTTTGCTCATGCGTGACTCATTTTCAATGGGGAAACCGACGAGTCGGTCTCGTCTCTGTGACTTCAGGCAGAGTTTGCTGCAGCAGCACGGCGAGGCTGACTGACTGACCGCCTGTCGGGAGGGGCTCGTAGCTGCACTCGCTGTTTGCTGAAGAGACTTGTTACCAAAGACTCAAACAACAGAAAAACTTCACTAGATCCATTGCTTGGTGCTTTTGAATTAAAAAAAAAGTCACGAGTCGAACATGTAAGAGCATAAGCGAGTCGAACATGTAAGAGCATAACGTTAGCCCCTTCCGTCAGTCCCCTCGACTTTTGTTTCTTAAGGAGGAGAAGTTCGGCAAAATAATGTTGTTTGTCATGGAGTCTCCCCGAAAAATGTAATGCAACCTTGAAAATACCGAGCTTGTTGGTCCGTCCGACGTGACCCCGGGGCCATTTTGATACCGGGTTTTAATACCCGTCCCTATTAGGCGGTTTTCTGGTGCAACTTTCTACCTTGCTAATGTGACTTTAACCCTTATTCTTGCAATGGAAACGACCTGGGTGAAAATAGGCTTGTCGTTTGAGAAGGTTCCAGCCATGTAAATGTGCCTTTTATACTGTAACTTTGTGTAGGTTTAACCGTAATATTGGCCCATTTCCTGTTTTAGTCCCACAGCAAACACATAATCACGAACCCCACATCCTGCTTTCATATCATACAAGGCAATTCACTCAGAACACAGGCCATGTGAGCATTCAGCTCATGTTGCCGTCATTGGGGAATTAAATGGCAGCAACCTACACCATGCAGCTTTTGCCTGCAGGGATTTCCCCCAGGTGGTTCTGTGTTGCGGTCCTCGTCCTCTGTCCGAATGCATTTAACGCTTTCAATACAAGCAGAGTGGATGTGCATCATTCTTAGCGCGTTATCTGCGTCACACTTTATTGATCCATAGCATTCGGTGCGCACTTGCGGACTAAACGACTGTTGCCGCTGTCTTTGCACTGCAAAATTAGAACTAAAAATAAGTAAAACTTTCTTGAAATGAGAGTATTTGTCCTTGATTTGACCAAGTAGATAAGATTATTTGCCAATGGAATAACATTTTTGCTCTTAAAATAGGAACAATTCATCTCCATGATCTTATTTCAAGCGCAGTAGATCTAATTATCTTATTTTAGGGGTAAAAATACTCAGTCCATTGGCAGATAATCTTAATTACCGTCTCAAATCAAGGACAAATACACCAATTTCAAGAATATCTTACTTATTTTTAGTTCTCTTTTTGCAGTGTGTTTAATACTTCTTTGTACATGCGTTGCAATCCAATATTACTTCTTACAGTTGATAGTGGTTACCAGTAACTCCTGAGATTGATCAGGACATAATACTGGCGGGTACATTTCAACCTGCCACCCAACCCCCAACATGTCCAGACCTTTCAGCTGATTGTGAGGCGTAATAAACACAATGGTGATCTGAAAAAGGGGGTTATTTAGAGGTCAGGGATCACAGAGCTGGTCTTCATTGTCTTTGGAAGCATCTGCTTGCTCTGTCCAGTGTGAAGCATCCTCCCTAACTAGGCCACATCCTGTCCTGGGAAAGATGCAAACCACAGCCCTTTTTTTTTTTTAAATGCGTCCCTACAGACCAGAAAAGCACAACGTGTCAAACATTAACGCCTCGCTCTCATCACACCCTCGTTCCTTTGATCTCACTTTCCCCGAGACCTACAGTAGCTGAGCCGGTCTACACGATGCGCCCACAGTAGCCTTTTTGTCACGCAGCAGAAGGGGAGGGAGGCTGCGTCCCGTTTATGCCCCCGCCAGACCAGGAGACAGGAAGGGGACAGGAACTACGGGAAGCCGAGGTCTGATCTCCCGAGACACAGCTCTTGTCGAAGACACACAAGCACAGATTGCATTCACACGTTTAGGGCTACAGCCTCTCGTCCTTTCTTTTTAGTGAGCAACGCCGAAGATCAAACAACGGGAAATCACTTTTGCTTTTTATTTACGATGAACGCTCAAAAATAAAGATTATCTAAGAGCGTTTTGCAGCATGTGTTTGGCAATATCAGAAGGGTCTACTACCTTCTGAGGCGATTTTACCGTGGCCGCTTGATAAAAGTATAAGTATTCCTTTCCCAGGATGCATTTGGTTTATCTGAAGTGCTCGTGGGGAGGTCGGTTAGCTTCAGAGAGCTTGTTCACTTAACTCTTTAGAGCTGAGTGTCTGTGTCAATCATTATCTCTGTCTTTCTAAAAACCAGCCATCCTTCAATCCACCCCCAACCCTGCGCTAAACTCTGAGACTTACTCACCAAGAGAGAGCAGCTGCACTCCCCATTCTTTATTTATTCGGAGCTCGTCAATGTGCGGGACTTTTTGACGTAACCCACTGAGTGCAAACTGTCAATGTGCACCTGGAGAGAGACTGTCTGAAATCAGGCGCCGTCGTCCCCACCTTAATCAATATTTCAATGTTTTCCATTGAAAGCGGGCTCCTCGCTGTGAACGCCGGCTTTTTTGCTCCACCTTCTAAGTAGATCTGATAGCTGGTGTGGTCTAAAGTGATGTCTGGAGATCGAGTGCTGGGAAAACCTAGCCCTAATCCTTTGTGGGGAAAGCAGATCAGAGCCAAAATCTTTAATTGCTGTCTTTTCAAAACAGAAACATAGGGCTGTCAAAAGTGTCTAAGGTTCCACATGTTGGATTTCAAGCATTGCAGAATTAGATTTGTTAGCAGGAATCCCAGATGAACACGGGGAGTCAGAGAATGAACCTCTCATCAAATCAAAAGGGTAAACCAATTTGAAGCATTCAGCCATCGACGCGACGCAACAATGCCTGCATGTGAGGACACGCGACATCAACTAATTTAAATAAGAAAACAGCAAAACATACAGGGAAGAATAGGTCATTTGCTGTGCGGGTTGAAGGTTTTAACCTTTTTAAAAGCGGCGGAATAAATAAAAAATGTGTCTCTAGACGCCAGTTGTGGGCCAGTTACCAGTACAGAGGTTTTTAAAAGCTATTCAGAACCACCAGAAATGTCCATCACATTAGTCTGACGGTTTAAATGCCTTTTAACGAGATGCCAGAATTATTATTTTTTTTCCAGTTGCATGGAGCGTGAAGTAAAGCACAGCTGCCCTTGTCCCACCGGTTGCTGTGCACTTCCATTTAGCTGGCTGACAGGATGCTGTTACACTTGTTCGATACTTGTTTGTGAACATTTGATGTGCCAATTTTTTTGTTAAACACAGCCATTTAGCAATGTGTGGAATTTCTGTTATTTCTGCACGGTCTACCTGAGCAGATTCCCCAACTAATTAACCAGCTAGGATCAGCCTGTCATACTTGCTTCACTCTATAAAGGGCAGTCTGAAAGTGGCCCTCTATGGCCACTACACAAAGCTGTATTAGTCTGTTCAATAAGCTGTTAGAAACTGCTATTAAGCTCAGTGGTGGTTTGCCCTATACATTCTGCTCAATGCTGGATCAAAAATCAAACTTATTCTTTTTAAAGACTAATATTAGACCAGCTTTGAAAATGTATTTTTTTTTTCAGCCTTCCTGCTGCGACCATCAATAATTAACTTCATTAGAAACACCATCATTAGAGGTGAGAGAGTAGCTGCTAAAAAAAAACATGGCTTTATCAGAAATCAGTCAAACCGGTCTGGTGGTTGACATTTTAACCGGCTTTAGCCTTCTAGTTTAGCAATTATCTTGGCTAGCGTTACGAAAATGCTCCCAGTGTGTTTTCTAGAGGATCTGGATTCTTACCATAGACATTCAAAAGGCCACAAACATTTCCAGCTTAAGCATGTTCCATTACAGGCAGGTAGAGGTTAAAAGCTCAGAACGATTAAACACAAGAACTTAATTGTGATAGTTCAAGCTCAAGTAGCTTTAACTCAAAATGTATACGCTAAAAAATGTACACTAAAACATTCAACCTTCCTGTTATCCTCTGAAAGTCTTGCTCTCTCACAGGTTAAATGATCTGAATGGTTGCTATTCGGTGCATCTCTAGTGACAATCGTATTATTAAAACATTCCCGCCGCATTAGGGATATTTTTACTTTTGGGTTATTTCTACATTGTTTGAAATGTTTGTGTCAGTATAATGATACCTTAAAACTGCTATTTTTCCTCAACGCTTATCATACCACGAGAATGTGGTAGGAGCACGTGCTTAGTGGACATTTTAAAAGTTTTTCTTCATGTTTTCAAAGGCTAAACGGAGCTGCGGGTTACAGTCGGTGACTGTGAAGCGGTTTTCTAAACGTTTTCTAGACATTTCATAGAAAGGCCCGTGTTGCGGAATGCCAATGCCTGTATCAGTTCGGGGTTTACCTTTGAAATGTAAAGTTCAGGTAGTTTCGAGTCTATCCCATGTGTGAACACAGCAGGTAATCCACCAGAGACTCCACGCTGAGCCCGTTTGCATGCCGATAACGGCTGCTGTCTCATATTCCTTCTCCGCTTCCTTATGTGTTGATTTCCATCCCTGTCTCTTTGAAGAGCTGCAGATGTGTATCAAAATACACGCGGTGTTAATATCAAAACAAAAACGGTAATCGTTACTAATACGCTCCTCTCTGATATGTTTGGTACAGGCGGCAGTCGTGAGAACACACACAAAGACGTTATGGAAACAGATATGATCCGCGGATTCGTATTTCATCAGCCTCCTGCCTGTGTGTGTGTGCCTCGTATTGATTATGGTCATTTGTGGGCAGAAATGGCACAAAAGCCTCTGTCACTCACACATTTTCCGGGTAGATGTAACATGAAAGGAAAGTACAAGGTGTGCAGACATACATGGCAGCAGCCTGGCTTTTTGTTCGCCAGCCATACTGAATGTCGACCCGGTGGTAATATTGTAACAACCGACTGCAGCTTATCTGGGTTTTTTTTTTTTTTTTTTTGAACATTTCTCCTGTTATTTTCAAACCCTCTGACAACTCTTTCTCTCGAATTCTTCCTTGTCATTATCCCCCCGTCTCCATTTCTCTATAGGTGCATGAGGGTAATTGGCACTGTGTTTCTTTAATTAAAATGAGGTCTAATTGTAGCTGTAGCGGGCCAAATGTTCGTTGGCCTATAATTTCTCTATCACACTCCAGAGACACAGAGAGAGTGGAAAACGCAGAGGGAGAGGGCATGTCAAGAAAAAAATAAAATTAACATGCAAGTTAAGAACAGTAGATGTTATTATTAAAAGAAGGGATTCGTGTCTAACGGTTCAGGTTTTGCCTTTGCTAAAGAGATTTGTGTACTGCATCTACAGTGCTGGGACAAATATACACTGGTCGAAGCCGAAAGTAATATGTATCATAAAGATTGAAGGATTTTAGGTAAATGTTGTACAGAATATTATCGTTTCCTGTCGGACTTACAGCAGAACGACACCGACAGTCTAACAAGGTGATATTTGCTGAGTCGTTAGCTAGGTTAGCTAGTTTGTAGTTTGCGGCTCTTAGGGCCAGTTAATATGCTAAGTGTGCTTTTAAATAAGCATTATCTTCATTACAGCAATGGGCAGCGGTCTGTTAGTTCCTACTCTGGTCTCCATGCCTTTTCTTTCCAAAAAGCTGGCTTTTTCTCTTGTAAACATGAGCGGTTGTACGCCAGAACAGGCCCACTGGCATTGTATGAAAGGGACTTTGAACTGTAGGAATATAGGAATAGAATATTTTATCCATTTAGACTTTTGACAACTGTGGTATACTTTGAAATGCTGGGGGACAGTTTTCAGCACCAGGAGTGGTTAAACCAGCTATTAGGGTTACATGTCGATTAAATCAACTCATCATTGGAAAAGTAATTTTGTTTTCAATTTCTTCTCTTTGTCTGATACTAACATTTGTCTAAAAAGCAAAGATAACAAATGTGACAGAGGGGCAAATAGTTTTTCAGCAGCTTGTATTTTGGTCTTATTACAAAGTAAACCCAATACCATTTCCCTTCATCTTTTCATGATTAAAACACAATTTGACTCCGCCAGCTCTGATATCTAACCCACCAACTTCTCTGCAGCGTCTGTGTTTCTCTTCTATAGGAGACGTTGGCTCGGCTCCACATGTAATAGTTTTCCACGACTGTAGCGCCGAAGGTCAGTCGTAGTCTCCCCCCCCCCCCCCCCGCCCGCCGGCGTACGTATCAGTTTAGACTTCTCTAGTGTCTCCGAACGTTGACAGTCGTCCTGTAATTACTGTACAATCGCTTGTTTTGGGTGTTAAATGCGACCAGATGACGAGTTTCCATTGTTCCAGCATTTTCTTGCACCCGGGGCAGTTTTCCGGCGGTGGGTGGCCGCCACTGCCGAAAGAATGCAGGGGGGTGGAGGGGGGGGGGGGTAGCCAGCTTCCTCTCAGCAGGGCTTAACGCTGCGTTTGCTCCAGTGAAAGGCATGGCCGTGCAGGCACATAATAGAAGCCCTGGCTGTCTCATAGAAAACACTCGTGCTCACGCATGCTGCCTCATAAAGCTTAATGATAGAGCGGTGATAAACAGTGATTACTGTACCTGCGGGGTGGGATGTTTCTTTTCCACCCCTAATGAACACGCGGCAGGTGTGGATCCCAAAAGGCAGAGACGAGGAGTGTCCGCTCGGTAAAGGTTTGAAGGTGGTGAGCTGTAGGGTTGTTGTTTATTTTTTTTTATGTTTTTGAAATTACGCTGAGCAACCTCAAAGTGGAGCATATGCAAGGAAAGCACCGGGCTGAAATCTGTCACCCAATTATCCCCTTCACCCGCCTCCCCTTCGTTTTCCCTGCGTTTTTTTTTTTTTTTTTTTTGCAGACTCGCCTTTCTTCCTCTTAACACGGCTGTTTAAAAGCAGTTTGGGCTTCTGTGGTTTTGTAGCGAAAAGAGGCTTTGAGGCGTGCACGTCGCTGTTGCTTCACAAGAAAGCCACACAGAGAGGAAGACGAGAGGAGCAGGTAATGCAGAAGGAAGAAGTCAGTGATTAGAGTCCAATTGCATGTACCCTTTTACCCCGTGGTGTGATGCCACGACAGACCTGCTTGCATATGCAGCCCCGTAGGCATGATTAGTGACTCTGTGTCATTGCTTTTATTTGCAGGGGTACCTGAGACAGCTCAGTTAGACGGCGAAGGATGGAAAAATGTCACTTAAGGTGGAATGCAGAGAGGTAGATTTGGGTAATACAGCTATGTGGTTGGGATAGGGGAGTATAGAGATGGATTGCTTCTATTTTTGCGTTGCTGCTGTGAAAAGAAAAAAAAAAGCTTGACATTAGTACAAGTAAAATTGTGGTTTTCTGTCAGAATTGAGTAATCATTTACAGCGGCCTAAACCATTACTGACACGCCCGGTGAAGACGTGCACAGACCCAAATCAAATTGTTGGCACAGAGTCCGAAATAGCAGTCCGCTGCAGTGAGAACAGCGTTCCAGATTTTTATTTTATTTTTTGGGATCTCTCTTACCTGGGCTTCTTGTCCAGCCTTGTTCTAGGCAAATTTTAGGCAAGTAGCTATTTCGCTCTTGCCGTTTCCAGCTTACGTGCATCCTGGTCTCCTGCCTTTCTCGTTTCGAAGCGTGTCAAATAAAACTGGAACTGTGTGTTTATGCCCCAGAGAAGCTGAGAGTCTGGTTGCAGGATATTAGGAGAGCGCCACACTGCAAAGTCGTGCACTGCAAAAAGGAAACTAGAACTAAGTTAAATTTTCTTGAAGATTTCTTGAAAAATAAGATTTTTGCACTTAAAATAGGAACAATTCATCTTCATCATCTTATTTCAAGTGCAGGATGTCTAATTATCTTATTTTAGGGGTAAAACACTCATTCAATTGGCAAATAGTCTTATTTAGTTCCTAAAATCAAAGAAAAAAATACTAATTTCAAGAAAGTTTTACTTACTTTTAGTTCCCTTTTTGCAGTGTGTTATTAAGTTATGATCGGTTATTTTTTTTTTTTTTTATTGTGTTAACTCTGTGTTAAAGACGATAAGATGTAATCGATGTTTGTAAAGCCCCCAAAAACCGGTGTGGTTAGTTATGTATATGTTCACTGTTAGCTCTGTAAATAGCATGAATAGATGCCGTATTTATATTTAGAAATCTGATTAAACTCCATTATTGTTTACAGTTTAGCTGCACAGTTGCGGTTCTGAATGTAATAATTGTGGCAAACTGTTTTGGTAATTAGCTTTTATGCTAAAGCAATATTTGTGTTTCGTGAGACACGATGCCCTGTGTTTGCCCCCCGACAGATTCCTTCTGGTTTTGCTTTTTATTTTGCCTCACTTTGCCAATGTTTCATGCCAAGCAGAGATTACATCTGACGACTGCTTTGCAGTCGCAAACACTGATATTGTACAGCTCTAACAGGAAGTCGTGGATTATGAAATAAATAAAAATAAAATAAACCCTTACGTGCTTACAAAGATGAACATATGCTTCAGAAAACTTAATTTTACATGAATTCTTAGGGCTGCCACCATTTACAACACCAGTCATTTTGTTAAAAACTATTTTTCTTTCCCCTCCACCAGAAAAAATGTTGTCAGATTACAGGCTAGATTTCCTTCATTTTTTTTTTAGGGTGAGATTTTGCTGCTGCAACAAAAGATGAATATATTTTAAAGGCTTTTCACAGCTCTCTATCAGGGGTGTCGATAATAGTCAAGGGGCGCAGTAAAATGTCCAGTGAGAAACTGTGAAATTGTCCCGTATTTATGGACAACATTACCTATTGTCTGGTTAAAACACTTGCACTTTATCGCCGTAAATAGTTGTGTTGCTTCTGTGCAAGACAGCTTTATTTGATACATTGATTCGGTTATAATGACAGAGTGTCATTGTCTTCAAACGAGGGAGAGTGATGGGGGGGGGGGGGGGGGGGGAAGAAAGCTGGATGTATTTCTGTGGGCCTTTGCATTCATATTGGACCCAACCCCGAAGGCGCGGTCCTTCAGTCTAGCGTGCAAACTTCTGGATATCCGTGTCTGATATTTAACCGACGGTTATGTTAATCATCGGCATTAAACAGCTTCTGTCCTGGACCAGCTGCAACTTTAACGGACACATTTATCGAAGTGAAAAGTCACTTTCTCTTTTCTTTTTTCATTCTAAATGTATCATCCTTTCGGGGTGTATTTCCATAAAGATAAAAGGTTTGCGAGCGCTGACTAGGGCTTCCTCCTATTTCACAAAGGGCCACAAAGTTGAGGGATGGGTGCTGTTGTTATTTTTATGAAATGCTACTAATGGTTTCAGGTGAGCACAGTTGTGCAAAATATACTCAAGTACGGTATGAGCTCCTCGGATCCTGAGTATATACAGTATGCAGCTATTAATGACTCTGGCGGCAGAGTTTTATCACGCTGAAAGTCGCAGCCATCCGTCTGCGGATATGTGGCACGAGAAATATTTCAGCTGTAAGTCATTTCCTATACTGTAGGCTGCAACTAATGATTCCCACTTTTTCTTATATATTGTTTAATCTGCAATTTTTGTTTTTAAGATAAATGCACATCACCGTAAGCAAGAGCCCAAACGCTTGTAAGTCTGAAAGCTTTGCATTAAAGAAGCAAGAACCAGAAAGCGTTTGGCAGATTTTATGTGGCAGTATAGAAGCCAAAACTCTGCTTCTAAATCAACGAGGCCGCTTTTGTTTTGTTTTTTTTATTTGAAATACAGACGCAGATTTAGTGTCTTATATGTGCGTCTTTGTGCAGAGCGTTTGTTTGTGCAGGGTTATGAGATGCTGACTCGACTGTCGAGCCGTATATACGTAACCTTATTCAACAAAGCACCCTAATAACCTCAATGATAAACCTGCAGCTCCCCCAGAATCAATTTTCATGGAGGTGCTCTCCTTGATCAGGAACGCATTAAATCTTGTTTATTGGTTAAAAGCAAACTGCCCCGGCCTATGAAATAGGCTCCCTTTGGAGAACAGGTAGGGTCCTAAAAGCCGGCGCGCGACAGCAACCTCTCCCCATCAGTGTAAATACAAGTCCGGGTGTGCCGAGACGGCCGGGGGGAAAAACAGATGAGAAGAGGCGAGCGCGTGGCTCGCGTTACAGGCGGTTCAGGTCTCAGGTTTTATTGGGATGCTGAATCTTTGCCGAGCTGCACAGACTGTTTGGGAGCTGGCTGCATGCCTCTCAAAAGCAAACCCCAAAAAAAATCAATCCCATTGTAATCACAGATTGTGACCGGAAAGGCTTAAATCTTGGCACGTGTGTGTGTGTGTGTGTGTGTGTGTGTTTGAATCTACGGCTCTCACTGGACAAACGCAGCCTCCTCACTTCAGGTTCAGTGCAACCACAGGCGTGGCGGGCGGCGGTGAACGGGGAGGGGGGGGTCGGCGTAAGGGGAATAAAAACAAACATTAGAGGAAAGACAATTTTGAAGCTAGTGGGAATGTTCTGTGTCGATGTAATTGACTGGTGAAACTCCATCTTCCGCCCTAATCCTAGTATAAGCCGCAGCTCATACTTGGCAGAGAACTTTGGGACTTGAAATATGTTCCCTCTGTCGTTTTGATTTGTTTCTCTGCATGTAAATCAGTTTTATACGTGTCGTTTGTACATCTCCTGTAGCTTATAATTTTGTGGGTCTTTTTTTTTTCTTCCCCCTCCTCCTCCTCCTCCTCCTTCTTCTTTTCACAGAGGTCCTGATGAACACTAAGAGCGAGACGTCAGACCTCAAATGGACCATCTTCTCCCAAGACACATCCGAGGTAAGTAACCCGGCCGTCGCAGTGATGTGTATATTTCAACACGGTCCCAGTGGTGAGTGCGGCTATTTGGCCTCCAGTGGGGTATTTCTTTTTTTTTTTCTTACTTTGGTCATAAACAAATTCCTTTTACAGCCTCTGACAGAATAAAGGAAACACCAGTCCGTCTGCGCCGTTTAAGTATATGGAAAGCAGATGCTTTGATATATCCCATCAACCTTGGAGTCGCAGTGACTAGCTGCCCACAGTCTTGGACCCCCACACCCACCCTCAACCCGCCAGAAAAAGGCATATTTGTAATTCGATCAGTTTCGAAGAGTGGTTGCAGCGGTTCTTTCTTTCGCCGGCAGCGTCTGCGACCAGAACTGCTCGACTCGCTGATGTCTGTGAAGAGAAACAGTCAGATTTCTGCTGCTTGGATGGGGAGACAGAAAGTGGGGGATGGGGGGGGGGGGGCATTCCTGTTCTTTTGATTGAGATGCAAACGAACACATGTCAAACAGTTCACTCAGGTATCATTTGAAGTTATTGTAATTTGTCAGAAAAGTGGTAGGCGTTTTTGTGTTTTTAACATTACGTCAGCATTAAAGGCTACAAAGCAGTGATTAAGGTAGCGACGAGAAGCGGGAGGGAAGAGACGCCGGCGCGATGTGTCTGCATCAAAAAGGCCTGGGCATCAAAGGGTTACCACATGGTTCTTTATTTTTAGTATTAAACAGAAGATGAGCACTAAAAGAAGACGATTCCCCTTATGCTAAGCAGATATTTGTACCTAAATGTCTGTAATGAATGCCATCGCTTCATTAAAAAAGTCATCTTAGATAAATTAGATTAGATTCAAGCAAATCTCCCATGTGATAACTCGACAGAAAAAATTGTTTTTTTAATCTCATAAGTAAAAAAAAAAATGTGGTTTAACTTTAACTGTATCTTTGCATCTACAAGTCTTCTAAAATACAATTAAACTGCGTGTCTAAGTGAAACATAGTTAGTCATGGGCAGCAAAATTTGGACACCCCAATAAATATTGAGTTCATAATAAGGAATTGTTCAAATATTGATGTCGAATCATGTGTTTTGTTTCTGATTAAGGAAAACATATCAACAAAAATGGACACCTTAGGACAGCCTAGTTAGTTTTGCCCCCTTTGGTTGAGTTCTCTTCAGTGAGACCCTTCCTGTGGCCATCTACCAGTCAGTCCGATGAAGGTTTTCTCCGTTCCTCACTCTCAGCTGTGACATCTTGAAGGAGTTTATTCCATGTGCAGCCTGTTCCGCGTCTCCTCCCAGCATCTCACTCAGATAAAGATCTGGATTTTTGTCTCGGCTCCAAGGATTTTTCCATTTCTCAGCTCTCTGCCAGTTGCTCGGGAGATTTACCCGATATGTTTTGGGTCATTGTCACGTCGCAGATTCCAGGTCTGCTTCGTTTTAATTTTTAAAATAATTTTCCTCAAAACACCCTCTGATGCACGGTGGAGTTCATGGTGGATTCTGTGACGGTGAGCTGGTTCGGTCCTGCAGCAGCAAAGCATTCCCAAACCATTAAACTTCCACCACCGTGCTTTACAGTTGCTAAAACTTTGTGTTCTGAGGATGATGGTGTTTTTTTTAGCATGTCACTTTTGGACTATTTACATAGAAAATGGGTTGGGTAGTCTCCAGTTTCGTTGAGACCTCTTTAAATCTCTTAGAAGTTCCTGCAATCTTCTTTCTGTAGGCCTCTGGCAGGTCTTTAAATCTCCACATGGTATTCACTCTCACTATGTATTTATTAGCTTACCAAACTCAAATGTCTGAGGTTTAAACATGGCAAACCCCCTTCAAAATGCTGAGGAACAAGGGTCCCATTATGCGCTCCTGGTGTAATATGCCCTGTGTGTGATTTCAGCCATTTTAAGTTGGAGTTCAGGGGGTCTCCAAATGTATTTCCCCTACCAGAAATTGCTGCTTTTAACCCTTTAAAACTAGAAACACCTTTTCTTCAGTTTACAAAAGCAAACTGAAGAAAAGGCGAGAGGTGAAAAGTAATTTTAAAATGTATCCCTTTGTCCGAATCCTGATAGAAAACGTTTTCATTCGTCCTCGTTTTTGACGCGGCTGTACGGCTGTATGTACAGAGTTATGTGTGCTTTATTTTGGGGGATTTTAAAGGGGGAATTTCATCCTAAAAGTGCCTCAGACCTGGCTCTGAGTGCTTTCCCTTTCATTCAGACCCAACGTTCAGCCTCCCCTCCACAAATCATGTGCAAATGGATTTTTAAAGATTTACATATTTACATAACTGAATTTCTGAGCCGCGCGTTCAAGCAAATCTGCTAAATTTCGCCTCAAGTATGTTAATTTCTTTCTTGATTCGCGCTCCTGGGAGAGGCGGGCGATGGCGAACATGTTTGCTGTTGTCTCAGAAGTCTAAACATTAAAGCGTTTCTCCGTCGTGGCGGGCTCCCAAATAAATGAAGACTTCTGAGGAGACGGGTTTTTTTTTGCCTGTTACACACTCGCGATTGTGTTTTAGTCTATAAATGTGTTTGCGGGGTGAAATCTCTGTCTCGGATGCTACGTGAAAGCAGTGTGCCTTGTTTGACAAGCGAGACTTGGATTCCCACAAGCTGTGATGCAGCTCAGTGGGAAGAATGATTTAACAACCCAATTTTAAATTTAGGCTGCATCAACATCCACAGCAGGCCAGATTTTTCCCTCAGGTCTCCGGCAGGTGTAGCGCGGAGGAGCCAAGAAAGATGTGCAGCCTGACTGGAATTAATGTGGATTTTATTATGACCAGTTACATGTGAACACTGTTTTGTTTTTTTTAACCTGCTCACAGGTTTTTCTGGGTCAGAATTATTGTTATTTATTTAGTTTAGACGCGCCGTTTGACAACCCTTTTTTGTTCTCCTCAGTCTCAGTGGGAGGAAGTGAGCGGCTTGGACGAGGAGAGCAACAGCGTACGGACCTTTCAGATCTGCCAGATGGAAAGTTCGTCCAGCCAGTGGCTGCGCAGCGGCTTCATCCAAAGGCGAGGCGCCTCCCAGGTGTACGTGGAGCTGCGTTTCACCATGATGGAGTGCTCGTCCAGGAGCACGCACCACCGCAGCTGTAAAGAGACGTTTAACCTCTACTACTACCAGGCCGACGCCAACGAGGCCACGGCCACGTACCCGCCCTGGATGGAAAACCCTTACACCAAGGTACAGGCCTCTGACCTGTGGTGTTACGCCACAGTACACCGGGGCTTTAAGGGTCAATTTTATCACATGGCACAAGACGAGATTCGGTTCCCAAGCAGGAGTCGAGATTTTCAAGCAGACTAAAGATTCCTGTTTTCTTGTGGAAAATGTGTTTTGAAGAAAAAGCAAGAACAAAAAGGGGAAAGTCATTCCTCTCCAAGCATGAGTTCAGTATTCAATATGGCCGCCAGACACCTAAAATGCTGTGAAAGTTGTAGATGTTAACTACTTTTTCGGCCTTCATGACATCCTTCTTGGATGTCATGAAACCAAAAGAACGTATTGTACTGTTCATTTTCTATTTGTAAGCATAGTTTTTTTAGTGTTTGATTGGATAAACTGGAGAGAGTTCCACTGTTGTCGGCTTTTATTACTAGTTGTGGTGTTTGGCAGTAAAACGGTTACCAAATCCTGCTGGTTTTCCAACTATCAACTAGAACACGCTCAGCTTGAATTTGATGTCATTCCCAGCTCCGAGCTCTCACTGCCGAGACAAATTGAATGCACCAAAAAAAAATGCAGTCTGCAATTGTTTTTAAACATTTTTGAATTATTCGTTTAGTTTAACACCAGGGTAGGACCCTCCAAATGGTACATTAGGGTAGGCGCCATATTTACAGACCAAAACATTTTTTGAAATGGTCCTGTTTTAACAAACAAAAGAAAATTCAAACTAGAGAATTGTATTTGGTGTAAAATAATTGTGAGTGTGAGTATTTTTGAATGTGTAATTTAAACCCATGTGGGACGCCAGTCTTACAGAGCTAACAAAACATCCTCGTCTTCCATCACCGCTTATTGTTTTCCACCCAGTGGCAGAAAGAGTTGCCACAAATTCCTGTTCATACCAATACAATCCAACCATATTGATAGATTCAGTTACATTTGGGTCAGTTTGATGGGATTCTGGCACTTTCATAACGCCAATGAGTAAAACGTTATCTCTCTAAGCAACCCCAGCTGATTGCATCGGGTACTGAGTAAGCATTTGGCAACAGTAAGAAGGACTGACATTTTTCATGGCAAAAAATCTCATTACACCCCTAAGATGCACATTTTACATCATGATAATAATTCTGTTTTAGCAGACTATTACTGTCTTTACTTTAGATCCAATCACAGCCTTATATTAAAGTGTGGACTAAACAAAGCCCACTGCAGTACGTTTATTAGTCTTAAATTACCAAACAGCAGTGGAAAACGTTAGCATGTTCAGCTTGCTAGCAAGTGCATAAACGGTTTCACCACAGCAAAAGACATAAACATGAATGTTGATACATTTCTCTGGGAAAAGACAAGCATTATCGATTAGATAGCTGGCGTGCAACAGATGGGTTTGCAGGCATTGAGGTGCTAACAAAAACTCATTGTCTCCGTTGCATAATGTTAGCTGTTATGCTAACAGAGCCAGAAACATTTAATTTTTACTCTTTTAAATGATGATGAATGAAAATGTTTCCAACGCCGCTGATTCATACATTTCCTTATGTTTTCTTTGTGTTTCCTTGTGTTTTCGTAGCCTTTATTCCACTGAGCAATATGCAGTGTGCTTATTATAAATGCTTGCATCGCCATTTGTTTTCAGAAGAACATCTGTTCTTACGCTAATTTCTTTTCTTTCAGTATCCATTTGGCTTACTTTTATTTATCTTACAGGGCTTGAGCCAGTTTGCAGAAATGAAAAACTCGCTGTAGTTCCATAATTCACTACTTTAGATATTTGATGATATTTTTCTTCCTTGTCCAAACTAGGTTATCACCCCCAGGGAACAAGCACGGTTTTAAGGGTCTCCTTGTGTTGAATCTGTTTCACATCTTCCAGATTTCTCCAACATCTACAGTCTTACCAAAAGTATTCATGCCCTTTGAGCCTTTCCACATTTCTTTCATGTGACGGGCCAACAGTGAATAATTGCAAAGTATGTTTACAGCATTGAATTGTTGCAACTATGACATAGTTATGTCCTACAACACCACATCAGAATCCAGTGTCAGCAGTTGATATTGTACTTTTGTCTGAAATACAGAGCTGATGACATATTAATTATGATTAATTACCTCCAAGTCCACGGGTTTGTTGAAACACGTGTAACTGAACGGCTGCCAGCGGCGCTGTCATACAATCTAAAATCTCTGCGGTGTGTTTAGGGAAAATCTTCAGTCATTTCAATGATTTATGATGTCTGTTTAATCAGCTAAACAGACTGACACGTGCAAAGTTACCAGTGGGTTTTTTTTTTTTTTTTTTCAACTTCACCCTCTGCACTGGAATCTGGCCATTACATAATACCCTTTCTTCTTCTTCCTGTCTTAGGTGGACACAGTGGCTGCAGACTTTCTCCTGAGGAAGGGCGGGGAGCGGAAATTCAACGTGAAGACCCTAAGGCTGGGCCCTCTAACCAAGAGGGGCTTCTACTTGGCCTTTCAGTCCCAGGGCGCCTGCATGGCTCTGCTGTCCGTCCGGGTGTTCTTTAAGAAGTGTCCCCCCCTCGTCAGCGTGCTCTCCTCTTTCCCCGAGACGGTGCCCCGTTACTTGGTGCAGGAGGCGCAGGGTTCGTGCGTGGAGCACGCCGCCCTGCAGGGGCCCCGAGCTCGCTCCCCCAAGCTCTTCTGCGGCGAAGACGGCCAGTGGGTAGGGCAGCCGACCACGTCCTGCGCTTGTCTGCCCGGATTTGAACCGGTGGAGATGCAGACCCGCTGTGCAGGTGAGATGCCAGATCAAAACGGCGTCTTTTTTTACAGCAGCTCATTCTGGCCCGCGAAAACAAGAAAACAATGAGGTTTGGGTGGGGGATTACCGAGGGTCGAAGCGTTTCAGAGGAAATGAGAGACTGAGGAAGTTAATGAGGCAGGGGAACGGCTGTGACACAGTGGGGACGGTGGGAAAGGTCAAGTGGAGCTTCACTCAGCTCTAAAATGGAAGAGCAGGGTCAAAGGCTTGCTGCTGCGGCAGCTTGGGGTTCAGCCCAGATAGAAGGAGCTAAGGAGTCGGAGGGGTGGGGGGCGACACGGGGAGGTGGTGCTCCGGGTAAAGATTGTATCAGTTTGAGAACATCAAAGCAAAGCACACAAGAAAAGAAGGAAGAAACAGCGGGATTCTCTGAGGAGCTGTGCAGCAGCCTCCGTCTAATGAGTCCAATTAACATGCCTCGTGCGCAAACACTCGCAACGTGCGTGCTTCGCACATCCCACCGCCGCGGACAAACGCTCGGCGCCGCAAACAAAGAGACGCGGGAAGGAGCGGCACATTTTCTCCCCCCCCCCCGAAAGTGTGTGGTTTTTTTAGCTGCGCGCTTGTAAAAAAGCAGGATTCAGCTTGATCTCCGTGGGAGGTATAATGATTTCATTAAAGAAAAGGAATAACTTCTAACATTATGTTTCTGGTGAAGTGCCATTTCCAGCATTCTGTCACAGACGAAAGCTGTGAGGAAAAACACTCACTGGGCCATAAAAGGAAATTGCCTTCATGTGGAGATTGGACAGTTAATTTGCTTCATGCGCTGGTCATTTTCACAAAACCAAATTGACACCTAGGTCTGAAATTCTAATCATTTTGGCTGTTCCTGAGACGACGCACTTAGATCCGGCCTCAGATCCAACATGTAGATCTTATGAGTGTTGTCGAGATGATTTAGTGTCATCGCGGACCTTGAGTAGACATTTTTTACTTTGTCTTGGAAGTGAGCCTTTTAACAGTGGTTTCATACCACTTCATTGGACCATTGTGTGGCCCCAAGCGCTGGTGTAGCCATGCCTCTGTATCAACATCATGCTATTGAAATCCACCTGCTACAGGTGCTTTTTCCATGAATTTTATGTCCTCTTAGCAATATTTGTGCTAATACTTACTATACCACATTTTATAACATAGGAATAAATAAGAGTATCCTATCTTTCAGTAGTCTGGCCAGCCAGACTGACTAACGCTGTATACATGGCGTATAAGTCTGGAAAGGAGCTGGTAGAGCTTAATTTCACAGGTCGGACTAACAGGGTCAGCGTCAACATGTTATGAACCAATCAGAAAGCTATGGATGTGCTGCAAAAAACTGCAAGCGTCGTGATCTATTTTTGTAATTTGTAGTCACGTCATCGAGCAAAACGATTTTTGCCACTATTGTCTATAAAATCAGAGAATACATGGTGAACTCACATGTACTTTCTTAATCTTCCAAAGCACCAAGCAACAAAATCCCTATGTATCATGACTGTTATGGTTGCAGAAAATCACTGCTGCATTATGGGTAATGCCGGCGCTGAGAGTGACGCATCATAAAGTCCCGCCTCCCGTCCTGTGATTGGTCCGGTCTGTTTTAGAGCGGAGAGTATGGAGCCTTACCAGCATAGACATCATATACGTAGACGCCCCATTGTATGCTGCCGGCTGCTGGGCTGACGTGCCTACAGGGCGGCCATCTTGGGTCAGACCACAGATCAGACATCTGCCTTCAAAATGAATAGGAGGCAGCTCAGATTTAATTTAAATCATATGTTCACAATGCTGGTGACCTTTTAGACACATTACACATATTTATTCAGAACAAAAACAATTTAAACTGAAGTCTAACGGGATGATATATATACTCACAGTTATATATTTTCAGTTACATATTAATCTAATATACACACATACATCTCTCTCTCTTTCTTCATATATATATATATATATATATATATATATATATATATATATATATATATACACATACATATATATATATATATATATATATATATACAGACACTGATCTACAGACAACAGCACTGATCTACATAGGAGCAAAACTATATACAGAGAAGTGAGAGCAGAGGTGCTCATAACAGCATTTAAAAATTATATAATACAAACCGCAAACTGGGAAGAAAAAGAAAAATCAACAAAAAAACTAATAACGCATCTTAGAATCAAATACATCACAAAATCATAGCAAAAACTGTATAATACCCCCCCCCCCCCCCACCACCACCACTACTACTACAAATCATGTCTATCCAGTAATTTAGGACCATTTTGTTTGTTTTTGGTGTTTAATGTACTCTTCTCTACTTCCATCCCTGCTACCCATTAGCACATATTGTGCCGTAAAAACTGTAACTGTAAAGCATGAGGATTATCTATTATAAAATCTTACTTATGGAAGGTAATTCCCCAGGATCTGGTTCCTAGTGTCCTTTTATTTGCGCACCCATAAGCAGAGTTAAAGTCTGGCTTCCTGGGACGTTGCTCTGGAAGTTTGCTTACTTTCAATACACAATCGAAATTATTTATTAAGTTAGACAAACATTTAATTAAATGAATTGGTCCCATGTAGCCCCTAAAGGGGTGACGTTTTCAGTCAGTTGATTTATCTGGAAATCGGGTGAGAATTCACCGGATTCAGAGTGTCTGAAAACATAAAGTACATTTTCCTGAATTGACTTGTATTCTGTCTGACTGCAGCTTGGTCTGACCTAAGATGGCCGCTCTGTCGGCACGCCTCTCACCCGACGTATTCATGTCTGTGGTTACCAGTCTGACTTACGCCTGGTTTAAGTCAGACTGGTTGGCCAGGCTAATCTTTCACCCTGCACTCTTTAAAGGCCATCGTTTTGTTCCACCACTCTCTGTTAGAAACACCGCTCAAACTTCAAGCATGTCACAGGACATCAGGATATTACCAAACGCTTTAGCTGTTTAATGTCCTTTACAAATTTTATGAAATCGCAGTTTTAGTTTCATCAAGTGTTTGATCAAATGGGGCTTTTCTTTGCCACCTAACACTAGTCGCATTTCCATCATTGTTTTTTGTGCAGTTTTTTTTTGAAGTATGGCATTAGAAAAAGTTCATGGAAACGACAAAATTCGAATTAACTCAAGTTTGAACGCTCGCTTGAGGTGGCTTTTGACTCTTTCGGAAAAACCGTAAACGCGCTAAAGAGGAAATGGAAACAGATTTGTCGAATAAGTTCTGACGTAGCGAACATTTACCTTTGACCGATTCGCTGTTTCTGCTGCCTGCGTCTTCCCGAATGTTCCCATAACGCAGGAAAACACGGCTGGAAGTAACAACAGGTACGTGTGGACCGACAAAGAGACTTCAGCATTTCTTTGTCTCAATCGTGAAAAAAAAAAAAAAACAGATCGACACATTCGTTAGAATGCTCCATTACTGATTTGTGGTCTCTACTAGTTTACAACCTCTACTTCCTGTTTATCACAGCGTAACGTCAACGTATGATGACATCACCTTTGCGTCACCTGGTTAATTCGCTACAAACCAGCAGGTGGAAACACCTCTGATTCGCATTTTGCGACGTTTTAAAGGTTTGCTCAAAATTCACATGAGAATTGGATGGAAACAGCAGCTAGTGATGACATCACCCACCCTGCTGCTAAGCCCCATTCCTACCGTCAACAATTGCTGCAAATGAAATCCGATCTACTGCTGCGCCTTTAGCAAAACACCAATAGTTTATACCTCAAAATGACGAAAACCCTCTGTCCTCCTTCACGTAAAATCGTAAAAATACACGTGTTAAAGAAGCTGAGCTAAATGCCTCAGAGACAAGAAAATGCTTTTAAATTCTCCATTGACAGCATAGAAATCCAGTTTTTTTAAGAAATGCATGACTGATTATTGCTATTAATTTGCCACTGTTGTACCAGGGTATGGGTTTAAACTACTACATATTTATGGTAAAATCTTAATTATTTAAACTTTTTTATGATTAAACCCTCCAATGATTCACGGCAACTTTTTCATCGAACTTGCTCGCTGTCACCTTAAAGCATTCACCCAACATTCAGGCAACTAACTGCACACGATTTTTCAAGACGTTTTAAATGAAATACATGTTACACAGGATCTCTGAGTCGCTGCACTCTCACACGCATTAAGAAAAAAAATCGTTCTCACATGTGGCAGAGTTCCTGCGGCGAAACGTCAGTCAGAGGCCCGTCGGCCCCCCGAGAGTCACGTCACTTTTCACCGGAAACGGCGTTATAATTGCCGCGAATGTTTATTGTTTCAAATCGTCGGCTCTTGAGCTGCCACTCGGAGCAGAGAGCGTAAACACTCCGACTGTATGTGGCGTCACCGTGACGGCTCACTGCACGTTCACATGTAGGCCGAGGCTCAGTCTGCTGATGGTGACGCTGTCTGGGGCAGCGGTTCAAACTCTGTCACCAACTGTTGATAATTAGCATCATTTTCCCCGCAGAGCTTTGAGGAACAGAAAAGAAAAATAATCGTGTTAAAAAAATGCCTTATTTTTCCTCATTGACTGTATGATAGATTTCTGAAAGTAAGACGCAGCAACTATTGTTCTTCGAGACAGAAGATGCTCATCCATCTTGCAATCCATTCGTCTCTCCGTCCCTTTACATATCCATCTAGAAGTCCTTCAGTCTATCGGTCCATCAATCCGGCAATCAATCTCTCTCTCTCTGTCAATCATCCCTCATTTGAGCAATTTCTTTGCCCTTCCTTTCTTTCTCCCACACTTCAATTTAATCATTCTGTCAATCACCCATATTCGATATCATCCATACATCCGTCATACACGCGTCTCTGTCCAGTCATCCCTGCACCTTTTCACCCGTCTAGCCATCCTTTTTGCGCATTCGCCCCATTGGTTTTATAGATCCAGCCATCTTTCAGTTAAATCAATCCATTTCTCCGTCTATTTGCACATCCGTCCGTCCATCCAGCCTGGATTTTACATCTTCCGTATCTAAGGCCTCTACGGCATAGAAAAAGGTGCCATCATTTAATCTGGAGGTGTTGTGTTTGAATGTTACAAATGGGCCAAAAAAAACAGGCTGAGAGGTCGAGACGTGTGAATCGGGTGCTGTTTGATTGAGTTAGGGCTTATGAGGGCTATGAAAAAGGCACTTAGATAAAACAGGGAGAGATGACACCACCTCTAATTTTAGGACCCTTTTTTGACAGAAGGGAGTCAGTTCAGTCTCTTTGGATAGTTTTAGTTGCACAGAAATGGTTTTTGAATTAAAAGAACAGACAAAGAGTGTGTAGATCGGTAACTTTCTATCACAACGACCCTAAAATATGTGGTTTCATTATTCAGAGACAGCCCAGGTAAACCCAATGATAGGCAGATGTCAGTGACAGACAGGTTATTTACACCAAATTGACTATTAGCATCGCCCTCATTATGGTGATTGTCTCAATTTATGACTCTCATTACACAATTGTCTATCAATCTGAAACCATCTGCCACCACGAGTACAGTGGAAAGAAATTAAAGGATGTGTTTGCAAATTGAGTTTGACCGAGGTCTGCCGAGGACACGGCGAGTGTGACAATTTTGCATAATGTACTTTGATGATGAAAGTCGTGTCTGAAGTTGGGTGAGGGGGAAACGATAATCTCTTTCCCATTTAATCTCCTGCTCTGTCATCTACAGCCTGTCCTGTGGGTCAGTTCAAGTCGGGCACAGAGGGACGCTGCAGAGACTGTCCAGAATACAGCCAGGCCCCCAACAGAGGGGCGGCGGCGTGCGCGTGTCGCTCCGGGTACCTACGTGCCGATTCCGACCCTGCAGAGAGCTCATGCTCCAGTAAGTCTACATTAATCAGTCATTAATCCGCGCTCTACGTCGGTGCTAAGCAACCGCATCATCTTCTCCCAGGTTCTCGCCGTTTAACTTCCCCTGCTCATCTTCACTTTGTGTTTTTTTGACACCTCCGGTGTTATTTCCCTCTTGTTCTCTTGGTGTTCTTTAGCCAGCCTCCCATAAGCTTCTTTTGTGTCCTTTGTGGCTCTGCCGGGCTTTGAGATGCATGTCTTTTGTGGCGGGCTGCTGGGGGTCGGGCTTTTTTTTCCGCTAAAGTGAAGCACTGATAGTCTGAAGTGACACCTCCGCGTGGATTCAGGAATTTCAATTCAGACACGTTGTGGAGGTGTGAATGGGAGGCACTTAGTAATTAGGTGCACTGTCTAGAGATGACCCTGAAGAGGATGTGGAGGGAAATGAGAATCGGGTTTTTGACTCGCTCTGTTTTCTGCAGGTGTGATGTAAATACCAAACAAAAAAAAGCACACACTAATTTTAATACTGGCTGCGATAACTTTAATTACAAAGGCGTTATCTTACTTATTTATCATTTCATTTAGCTCTTTATTAATATATTCTATTTTTTGCACTTGATTGCCAGGGCAAATCGTTATATTGCATATTTTTTAATTTGTATGCTAAATTTCAAACCAACCGTGCCCCACACACACACACACACACATATATTTATATTTATAAATATAGATAGATAGATAGATAGATAGATAGATAGATAGATAGATAGATAGATAGATAGATAGATAGATAGATAGATCTCTCCAAAACCTTCCTTTGTTTATTATATTATTATGCTAAAATTATGCTAGTTTTACTGTTAATTGTCATGGGATTACCTTTGTTTTTAACTCATACCCTAAGTAAGGTAAGTGAGTTCTGCATTGCCTTAAATGCATTACTGGGCTCCTCTAGATTCACTGTTGGAGACATTTTGGTTGTTCTTGCCTGTTCCATGTTTTCTCTGTTTGTAGAAATTGGCTCTCACTGTGGTTCACTGCAGTTCAAAAACTTTAGAAAAGGATTTTAACCCTTTGCAGACTGATAGATATTTAATGAAGTTGTTTCTTGCCGTCTGTTTTTCAATGTCTTCCTGTTTTGGTTTTTGAGATCTTTTAGCCTACTTCATGTTGTCAGATAGGTACTATTTAGAGGATTTCTTTATTCTACAGGAAATCACACCTGGGTTTAGCTAACAAAAATTTAGTAAAAAATTGGTTTATTGATCATTTAACAGGAGGGAGATTACCTTTTCCCCCTAGTGCCAATTTGGTTTGGAGAGCTATGTTCCCTCAGTAAATTAAATTCTCATTTAAAAACTTCATTTTATATATACACTCATGTCTGATATGATATTTGTTTTGGTTTAAAAATGTAAGTGGGCAAAAAATGTAAATGGAAGAGATCTATAATGGGGGCAAATACTTTATCACAGCAAGTTTTTTGCTTTACGGTCTTTCGATAAAGTGATTGCCGAATACTAAGAAATGTGTCTTTAAAAAAAAAAAAGTTGAATTCCAAGTTCTTGCAGTCCTTTTGTATGGTGTGATGTTTTCCCACTCGGGTTTTTAATGAAGAGCACTATTAGCGCTGAAATCACCCGCAGACTCCGCGACAAAGCTCTGTCTCTTTGGCAGGAAGTGATACGGATTCACAGAGCCTGAGTGGTCTCTCTGTTTAGTTATGCTTGGCTCGAGGCAATAGCTATCTCCTTACAATTTTCAGGCGGCGATCATTATCGCCGTGCTTTAGACAAACCTAATTGCACCAGTTGAGTTCTGCAAAACATGCGCCTGCTGTGATGCAAAGCCGCTGCAAGACCGCCGCTGTTTTTAATGCAAAAATGTAAACAAGTGGTCTGTACGGGCGGTGAAAAAGATGCGAGCAGAGGACATGGAGGCACTCCCGTTGTTTTATTAGCATTGAGTGGCACTTAAAAGTTAAATACGGTTTTGACCCTGAGTAACTACATGTGCTTTCGAAGATTGTCGAGAGCGAAAAAACGAAAAGTCATAACCTTTCATTCTTCAGCTGATGATGTACAGTGGCTTGCGAGAGAGTATTCATAACCTTTGAATATTTTCACGTTTTGTGACTTTGCAGCCAGAAATTCCCTGCTTTTATTAGAATTTCCTATGATATACCAACACAAAGTCATGCATAAATATGAAGTGGAAGGAGAACAATGTGCGGTTTTCAAACTTTTCATATAAAAGTCTGAAAATCCTTTAATGAAATCCACTGCAGCCAACCGCCTTCGCACTCCACTTTTGTGTGATTTAACCCCGGTGTGTTGTTCTGGAAAGGCGTCTGAGGTTTGTTAGAGAACGTTTATCAGCAAACGGTATCGTAAAGCACAGCGAATGCAGCAGGTCAGGGATAAAGTTAGGTTTAAATCAGGGTTAGGTTATAAAAGGTTATCTCAAGGCATCAAAGGTTATCTCAGAGAGCCCTGTTGTTGAAACAGAAAACCTACCAAGCCTAAACTTAAGGGGACCGCATTGATCAAAGACGAGACCGAGAGGCCCATGGATGCTCTGGAAGAGCTGCAGAGATCCACTGTTCAGGATGGAGAAGAATCTGCTGACAGGACATCTATTATTCATGCGCTCCACAAATCCAGCCTTTATGGAAGAGTGGCAAGGAAGGGGAAAAAAAAAAAAAAAACCACTGTTGAAGCAAAGCTGTAAAAAGTCCTGTTTCCAGTTTGCCACAGGCCACGTAGGAGATGCAGCAATCACGAGGAAGAACGAGCTCTGGTCGGATGAGATGAAATATAAACTTTTCTGGCCTACATGCAAAACTCGAAAGAGTTGCAGCTGTAACGGCAGCCAACAATGGTACAAAAGGTTTGACTCTGAGGGCGAAATACAAAGGCAGGCCACACATTCCAGATTTTTAGTTGTAAATTTGGTTAAAAAAAAAAAACAATTTCCTTCCACTTCACAGCTATGCGCAACTTAAATCACATTAAATGTCAATTACATGAACTAATGTCTGTTGTTGTACCGTGAAAAGCGTTGAAAAGTTCAATGGGGTGAAAACTTTTGCAAGGGAGTAACGGATCAGTAATGTTTCAGCTAAAAAGGAATAAATTGGCCATTTTTGTCAGCGAGGTAAATATGCCGTTCCAGTTGTAGAAGCTGTAGTGAAAGTCCCTCTTTATATCTGCCAACAATTTCCATTTGCAAAATGAATCCCTCTCTGCATCCTTGTCCCTGTAGAACCTCCCTCGGCGCCTCGCAGCGTCATCCCCCAGATCAACGACACCACGCTCACCCTGGAGTGGAACGAGCCTTTGGACAGAGGTCACCGAGAAGACCTCAGCTACGCCATCAGGTGCTCGGTGTGCAGGTCGCCCAGGGGAACGTGTCTCCCCTGCGGAGACAGCGTCAGCTACCGTCCGGCGCAGGAAGGCCTGCAGGGGCGCAGGGTGGAAGTGTGGGGCCTGTTGCCTCACACCACGTACACCTTTACCGTCCAGGCGCTCAACGGCGTCTCTCCGCTCAGCACCAAGGAGCCGGCTGGCGAGAGCATCAACATCACCACCAGCCATGAAGGTGAGAGACAAAAAGCATTTGAATTTTTAGAAAAAAAGGGGTTTTAAATCTTCAATATCGAATAATCCTCCTGCCGTCTGAGCAGTGCCATCGCTGGTGTCTGCCATTCGGAGGAGCGACTCCACGGAGAGCAGCCTGACCCTGCAGTGGTCGGTCCCAGATCAGCCGCACTACAACGTGCTGATGTATCAGCTGCGCTACTGCGAGAAGGTAACACCTCTATCTGCTGAATCCTGTTAAGATTTACCAAGAGCCTTTAAACTGACAAAGAAAGTTCTTTTTTATTATTCCTTCGTTCATTTATTTATTGATTTGTAGATCAAATTACAGTGATCAGAAACAAAAACCTAGAATAATCAAGCCAGTCAAAAGCCAGAATATCATACTCAGCCAGAGCAAAAAGCTCAGCACCCATGGGTTTAAAATGTTTTTTTATATATAGTTTTCATTCCTGAACAAATTTCACTTGAGGTCCTGAGCTTTGGGGCGGTCACTGAACTGACCTGGTCCATCGGCAGTGCTTAGCCCAGACCTAGGAACTTGTAAAAGTAGCTGCTTTCTGGATCTCAAAGCTCTAAAAAGGAGTATGACTAAAGGAAGTTATTAAAAACATACGTAACTTACTGTTCTCCCAGAACATTAAGGCAGCAATAACGTTTCACAATGACTTCTAAAATAGACCGGAGGCCAATGCAAGGGAGCTAACACCAGGATACTGTGGCCATTGTCTGAAACGTCATCACGATGTCAGCGTGTGCAATAGTGCAGTAGCAAAAGACTGCACGGATGCAATATATGGTAGACTGAAATATTTTAGGTGCAATGGATTACAAATATGCTTTCCAACAATATGTGTGGCCCCTCAGATGGGTGATCATTGTCTTTTATGCCTATACCAGGCATACATCCTGGTGATCAAGATGCTAAAGTTCAAACAGAGCACAGTGCCTCACGCCTGCAGTCATCAATCAGTATCATCATTACAATATTAAAACAATCTCATTGACTGCTTTCCTAATACCATTCAACCCCGGTAGAAGCTGAACTGAATGGGCAAAAAGGTGATTACTGAAGCAACGGGAGGTGTTTTCTGATTATTGATCCCAGTGATGGTAAATACAATGCAAACAATGTGGGGCCTAAAACTAATCCCTGAGGCTCTACTTAGCTAAGAAGGGAGTGCCTCCCATCTGCTAATCTTCCCTCAATGGCCTCTTACAATCCTTAAACCCTGAGAAAACCTTGGGCTAGAAATGGTCATCTATAATCATTGTAGTCGGCGTAAAACCTCAGCACATGTAACATCCCCAGGTTAAGCCTATTTTGGTGTGCTGTCCTTTGATAAGAAGAAAATCCAGGTTTACTTCGGGTCAGTTTAATTAAACATATTAAGGCTACGTTCACACTGCTGCCTGAAGTGACCCAATTATGTTTTTTTTTTTGCCCATATGCGACCTGTATCTGATCTTTTCATGACAGTCTTAACAACGCAGATCGTTTTTTTCAAATGCGACCCAGATATGTGGTCCTGAATCCGATACGTATCGGATATTTTCAAATGCGACCTGTGTCTGTACGGCCAGGTCGCATTTATCTGACCTGTACGTCACCGATACTCGACAAACGTCACTAACGGTGGACCTGGCTATGCCAAAGAGATTAGCTATTGTGCGGTAACAAGCACCTGTTGCAAGTCAATTCAGCCCCATAGCAACGCGTATACTCGCTGCCATGGCCACCGAAGATGTGTGTTTTTACGTGAGAGCGCTAAAGAGATCCGTTCAGACGCACATAAAGGTTGCCTTTGTCATTCGAAAATGATGAATGAAGTCCGTATCAGTAAAGCCGCTCACGTCGCTAAAATTTGGCTATCTTCCTTTTCGATCTTCTTAAAAAGATTGCGTTGGTATTGTGCTGCTCCGGTTGGAGAATAACGTAAAGAACGCAAGATACGCTGCAGCATTACGATCCATGTTTACTTCCGCAAACAATGAGCACGCTTGCTACGTGTGACGTCATCGCGTCGTCCACTGCGCATGCGGGACACTTAGGTGTATGAATGCAGTTCACACATAAAATCACATACAAGTCGCATATATTTGTAAATGTGAACGGACACGCAAAAAAATCGGAATTGAGCATCAAGGCCTGCAGTGCGAACGTAGCCTAAGATGCCATCAGATTAGTTTCTGAGCAGTCAGTTTGGCTTGACGTAGTATTTTATTTGCCCGTTTTACTCCGTATTTATACCCCGTTCTCCTCCGGCTGACTTCAGTTTTCTTTTGGCAGGAGAGACGCAGTGAAAATCCGTGCTTGTACACGGAGACCAAAAGAAACCAGGCTGTGCTGACAGACCTCCGCAGGGCCACTCAGTATGAAGTGCAGGTTCGGGCGCGCACCCAGGCTGGTTACGGCAGCTTCAGTCCTGCAGTCGTCTTCCGCACCCTGCCTGACGGTAAAATGTTCTGGTTTGTTTTTGCACAAAAAAAAAAAAAAAAGTCTCACTCCTCTTGTTTTCATTTCCACTAGATTTTTTTTTTTTTTCCTCTTCCTTATCAGCATTCTCAATCCCAGCCGGCGTTTGTTATGCATTCATCGCCTGTGAGATAGTGTCCTTGTATCGAGCTTGTCATTAATACTGATTCTCGTGATTTTCCCATCTACTTTACCAGCGTTAATCCGCGGTTTGGTTTTTTTTGAGCCCGTAAAACGTGAACTTTCTGACTTCATCCCTTCCTTTTCTTTCTCTCCCTTTTTCAGGATACGACTCTGCCTCTCAGTTCTTGGTGCCTGGCATCCTTATCGCTGTCGGGATGCTGCTGCTTGTCACTTTTGTCGTCTTAGCCGTCTTCTGCCTACGGTGAGAACAAGGGGGGGAGGCTGAGAAGAAGACAGATTTGCATGGGAGAAAAAGCTGCCAAAACAACAGGAAACGTGAAAGAAAAGAAGGGAAATCGAAAACTTAAAACAACCATGACCCTTCATTTTGCAGCTTTGCACCACTTTGTCCTTTTGTTTATACCTATTGTATCTTATCGACGATAGATTTGCTCGGCGCTATCCTCACTTTTTTCTTTTTTTTTTCTCTCCACGTCTGTGAAACGGTTCAGACACAAAGCGGGGTTTGTGATTTCTTTCGCTTACGCAGCTAAAAAGCTATCCTGCTCATTAGAACGTTTTCCTGAGGCTTCATTGTTTGAGTAAATAGTGCTGGATGCCCTCACGGGGGAAGAGCAGGAGAGAAAGTGCACAGATCTGGTTAAGAGAGAGAGAGAGAGAGAGAGAGAGAGAGAGAGAGAGAGATGACGACAGAGGTAGAGGGCAAGGAAAGACAGGATGCAGGCGTCCCAGCCCTGTTTCCACAGGACAGGAGAACAATAGCTGTGACCTTGTGGCACACACACACACACACACACACACACACACACACACACACACACTCACGAAGCAGCTACTGAGGCCCAGATCTGCCACAAACTGAGGGTGGTGCTCACTGCTATTTTAGGCTTATGAAGTGAGAGAGAGAGGGAGAGGAGCGGTGGAAGGCAGCAACCCAGAAGCCACAGGCTTGTTGCAGTCTTGCAGGGATGAGTCCGCGCCGGCAGAATCCTAATGGAGCCGCTCGTGTCAAAGAGCAGGACCGTAGGGGGGGCGGCTCGGATGCCGGCCATCACAACAAGTCATCTTGTATTGTGCCTTGAAGGTTTCCGAGGATTGTTGGGGGCCGGGCAAAGGCCTCCGCAAACCGGACGATTTTTGTGTCAAAAAACACACGGAGTAATAAAACTGTCGGTGCACTTTTAAGCGGGGGCGCGTTTTACCTGGAGGGTTAGGGTTTTCTACTCTGCTTCGTTGGACTTTCCCACGTTTTGTCACAATATGGCAAACCTCAGTGGATTTCATCAGGATTGTTCAACAGAAGGCAAAGGATAGAAAACATTTTTAAAAAATGTGGCATCTACCCTCTTTACTCTGATACCCCTGAATTATTTCCCTGTGCTCTCAGCATCCACCCGATTTGTCAGTAGCGCCCACCTGTGTGTGATTTGATCTCAGTATAAATACCGCGATCATGAAGACTGAGGGACACGCCACGGAGGTCTGGGAGAATGCCGCGCAGACGATTAGAGCTCGTTTCCATATAAAGCAATACTCATCAGCTTCCCACGGGGCATCATTTTCAATTGAAGGTGGAAAGAGTGCAAAGCTGCAGGACAGTCGTCTCCTCTCTGCCCTTATATGAGAGAGACAAAGCCATTTTTATCCCAAAATCATGTATAGGGCATGTCTAACTGATCCTGAGCTCCTTTGCAAAGAATACCGGGCCATACTGGTGGAGGCAGGGGATCCTCCAAAGTATTGACTCAGGGGAGCTGAATCCAAATGTACGCCACACTTTTCAGATTGTGATAAAAAAAACCTAGAAAATGATTTTCCTCACATCACGCAATACTTTGTTTTGGTGGTATCACACAGAATCCCAACAAAATAAGTGGATTTGTGGTTGTAAGGAAACAGTGAAAGGGGTTATGAATAGCTTTTTAAGCTATTGTTGCTGTGAACCCTGGGTATTCTTCGTTTCCAGCTTGGATCTGTTTGGATCAACAATATGGCCGTTTTAAGTAGTATTTTCATTTATGCATCCTTTGACCAACAGTTTAGTAACCTAGATTTTTCTTGTACATTAACGAATTTGGCGAACCTACCTGTGGCATAATCTTGTTGCATTCATGCCCGTCTGTTTTTCCCGCTGCAGCCGACACAGCCGAGTCAAAGATCCGGAGCTGAGCGACAAAAACAGCCAGTACCTCATTGGCCAAGGTAACCCGTCAAGGGCGTGCACACTAAACCCTCAGCTGATTTATAACGTGTTCATGCCAGAGGAACCATTCCTAATGATGTCGGGGGCTCTTTGCCGCTCACAGTTCCCTTAAATGTCCTTTCCTTTCCCACGACTCTGTTTGTTCTTCTCTGGCAGGGGTCAAGGTTTACATCGACCCTTTCACCTACGAGGACCCTAATGAGGCGGTGCGAGAATTTGCCAAGGAAATCGACGTTTCCTTTGTCAAGATAGAGGAGGTTATCGGCGCCGGTACGCTCCACACAAGTGCTTTTCCCACTACAAACCTGGTTACCTTTCTTTGAATTAATTTGTGGCTGTGCCTTTCTTTTTTTTTTTTTTTTTTGCCTGATTGTTCTGTGTAAAAATAATGTTATTAGTCTATATCTAATTTAGTCTTTTAATTTGATTCATAGTCATTGTCTGAGCTCTTTTTCCTTATAGGACCAAATTCAATATAGTTGTACCAATAAAGCAATTAACTGATAAATATGTGGCCAACATTATTGGCCTTCCATTCAAACAAAAGGGCACCGCTTGCTGCAAGCAAAACTTTACACTGGCTAGATAAAGCGCTCCTACTCGTAATGGCGAACACGGCGGCTCTAATGCGCGTTTATGCGTCTGCGTGTGCCGCAGGCGAATTCGGCGAGGTGTGTCGAGGACGGCTGAAAATCCCGGGGAAGAAGGAGAACTACGTGGCCATCAAGACCCTGAAAGGAGGCTACACCGAGAAGCAGCGGAGGGACTTCCTGTCCGAGGCCTCCATCATGGGCCAGTTCCAGCACCCCAACATCATCCACCTGGAGGGCATCATAACAGCCAGCTGCCCCGTCATGATCCTCACCGAGTTCATGGAGAACGGCGCGCTCGACTCCTTCCTGCGGGTCAGTGTGACACACAACGCCGTCTCCCCGAGCTGAGGCGCACAGCGTGGCATCTAAACGGTCTCTCTCCTCCCCCCCGCAGCTGAACGACAGCCAGTTCACTCCCATTCAGCTGGTGGGGATGCTGCGCGGCATCGCCTCGGGCATGAAGTACCTGGCAGAGATGAGCTACGTCCACAGAGACCTGGCCGCCCGCAACATCCTGATCAACAGCAACCTGGTGTGCAAGGTGTCCGACTTCGGCTTGTCGCGCTTCCTCCAGGAGAACTCCTCCGACCCGACGTACACCAGCTCTCTGGTGAGGCGTTACTCACAGTTCTGTCGGCGGGCATGTCTCGGTGTGCGTGCGTGACGGCGGAGCTAATTGACTGCTTTTGGGGTTTGTTTGTTTTTTTGTTTTTATGCAGGGAGGAAAGATCCCCATCCGCTGGACAGCACCCGAGGCAATAGCCTTCAGAAAGTTCACCTCCGCCTCAGACGTGTGGAGCTACGGCATCGTTATGTGGGAGGTCATGTCTTTTGGAGAGAGACCCTACTGGGACATGAGCAACCAGGATGTGAGTTTTAGCAGGAAATCCATACCGAGCCCGCGTTAATAATCAGTTCCTTAAATATCCATGAATTATTCACCTTGTTACTTAGGCGTCAGCAGCCGAATTGTAATCATCAGGTTGCTAATTATTTACACCGAGTTTGCACCCTCTCTGAAACTCTTTGCAGCTGGCAAATTGATCCAAACATCATTTAGTCGGAGCACTTTGTTTGAACAGCGGCCGTTTGTCTCCTCATTGTCAGGTAATCAATGCCATCGAGCAGGACTACCGGCTGCCGCCGCCGCCCGACTGCCCCTCCCACCTGCACCAGCTGATGCTGGACTGCTGGCAGAAGGACCGCTCGGCGCGTCCCCGCTTCGCCGAGCTCGTCAGCGCTCTGGACAAACTCATCCGCAACCCCGCCTCGCTGAAAATAGTTGCTCAAGAGGCAGGAGGGTAAGAGTTGAAAAGGTCGCAGCTTGTCGTGGGTTTTTCCCCACTGTCCCGACGACCCCCGTCTTTCTTTTTGTAGACTCGTTGTTTTTCTCTGTGGCTTATCCAAATGACCAGGAGAAAACTTTAATGGATGCTGCGTCTTACTATTTTGTCCTCCGTCACGGTCAAGCAGCAACCTCTCCTCTTTGCACGAAACCAAAATAGATTTGTGTCGAGACAAAAGGTGAAGACGTCTCTCTGGATTTAAATTTAAAGTGAAATTTGGAAACCTTTTCTTCCGGTGCCGGAAAATTATTGCTAAAGCTGTATAAGATTAACATGTATCTGTAGGACTTCTGTTGCATTATGCACCCCGGTACATGTGCAGAACAATGCACTCAAGTACCAAAATTGGATTTGTACCAAAGTTCTGTTTGTCGTTATTACAGTTCTCTGCATAGAGCTTGAGGCGCTCTTTTCTTTTAGTGCCTGATAGAGAAGGGTTTCTGAGGGTCTTTTAAAATAAAGATCACAGATGTGTGTCAAGAAATGCTTTAAAACAAAAGCCTGCCGCATTAAAAGGTTTTTTTTTTTTTTTTACATTAATAATGAAAATCAAACCTGAAAAGGGTTTATGTTGGCATTTCAACATAAAGCTCCCACATGATCTTTAACATATATACATTTTAATATTCCATAAAAGTTGTTGTAAAAGTGGATTTCCAATACATTGGACGTCATTGGGCGTCACAATAAAGTTCACAAATTCTTATCCAGATGCTGCTCAAAATAAAAGCCTCTATTATTTATAAACTAGATAATTACATAACGAACAGAACACCACCAGTCAGAGAAAAAAAAAGCCCCGGCTTTTACGCTGAGAAGGTTCTACATCCCTATTGGATCTAAACTATTCATGAAAAGGAGATTATGTCTGGTCTTTAAAATAAAGTTCACAGATGACCTTTAAAATAATTGTCTTGCTCTTTCATGGGTTAAATCATTAAACCTGCATCAAAAATTGCACACGTCTTAAAGGAGCAACGTTGATCTATGTCAGTTCTCTTGTAAAATGTGTTGTTTAGAAAGCAATGCAAATACCAGCAGTTTGAGATGGTTCTATTTTGCTTCCAGCGACCTTTTCTCTTAATCTATTTTGTTTTAACACATCCTTGTAATCTGCAAGCGTTTTTGCATTTTTTTATGTTGCCTCTGACTTGTACCTACCGTTTGCTCACTTTCAACCAAGAAGCTAGCAAGTTTCCATTTGTTTTGTTTAAATTATATCATTTTTAAATCAGCAATTTCACACAGACAGACATGAAGATTAATTTCCGCAACAACAAGATGATTTTCAGAAGACCTACACAAAAAAAAGATTTATAAAAAAAGGACGGTAAAAGGATGTTTCACGTCTCAGGTATTTTTGCACTGCAAAAACAGATCTAGATATAAGCAAAATGTTCTTAAACATCGTGTTTTTGTCCTTGATTTGAGCAGGTAAATAAGATCAGCTGCCAATGGAATGAGTATTTTGACCCCTAAATTAAGATAATTAGACATCCTGTACTTGAAATAAGGTGATGGAGATGAATTGTTCGTATTTTAAGTGCAAACATCTTATTCTGTTGGCAGATCATCTTTTTTTGACCTGCTCAAATCAAGGACGGATACACAAATTTTAAGAACATTTTATTTATTTTTAGTTCCGTTTTTGCAGTGGGGGGTTTTTGATCATCCTGACATGGTCAGACACATGGACCGCTCTCAAAATGAGTAAAAAAAATAAAGCAAAGTCCGAAAAGAAACTCCAGAAGACCTCCAGATTGTTGTTGAAGACGTCTGTCAGAGTTTGCATCAAACTGACCCTTCAGCAAAGCGCCCTAAAATCAGGGACAGTTTAAAGCCGTCACAGCAGGTACGTCTTAATGACAACATCAGCAAGGCCGACCGATCTGTTTCTGATTGACAGACTGTCTCGGTAAAACACTGACAGAGTGGGCCGCATGTGTGTTCTCTGCCTGAAAGGCCCGCGATGTCTCTTTCTGGGGTCGTTTCAAAGTGCTGACAGCTGCAGGACAGACATTAACCCTCCCGCCGGCCACTCCGACATGCCACCTCACAGACCTGCTGTGAACTGTCAGGCGCTTGCTGTGCCCATTTCCCATTCCTTCGCATTCCGCGCTGTCGGCTGGTTACATACCGCCGAAGACACTCCGCCCCTGACAAATCCCATTGTTTGTACCCGTCACTCAGCCCGCCTCAGATTATACCTCTCCTCGTCAGCCTAGCGTTGCTGCAGGACGCATGAAAGCCCGTCAACTGCTGTTTCGGTGACGGTGAATGTAAGTCATTCTTTTGTTTGTCGGCTCCCCCCCCCCCCCCCCTGCAGGCCGTCCTACCCCCTGCTGGACCAGCGTGCACCTTTGGCCCTCTCACCGTGCTCTTCAGTCGGGGATTGGCTGAGGGCTATCAAGATGGAGCGCTACGAGGACAGCTTCCTGCAGGCCGGCTTCAACTCAGTAGATCAGCTGGCCCCAATCACCGCACAGTTAGTGTCCTCTATTTCCAACCTACCTGTCGAACTCTCGCCTCTATTTTATTCTCTGCAGTTTGTAGCTTTTCTATTTTGATTGAGCATAATCTGAGGTGCTTCAAAGATGTTCAAAGCACCTTCAGCCACCTTTTTGTTTTACTCTCCGTCTCAGTAAACTCTTGTTTTTTTTTTTTTCGTTTCCAGGGACCTGCTGCACATGGGAGTGACTTTAGCCGGACATCAGCGGAAAATCCTCTCCAGCATTCAGACAATGACCTCGCAGAACAAGAGCGCGGCGACTGTGACGTTCTAGCCGCTCTGCCCTTCTTCGTTCTGGACGTGAACACAGCACACAGGTGTGGCGCCGTGTCCTAGAGCGGGATCCTTTTCCTCTGACCCACTTTGAACACGGACTCTGGGGAGGCAGGGAGATTGTAACGCCAACCAGGGAAAAGGAAGATAAGAAAAAAAAAAAAACACACCAGATTAGGATGACTGATGAGACTTGAACCGGTGATAAAGTCATCTGGACTTTACCTGCCAGATTATTATTTTTATTTTAAAGTTTGCAGTCGCTATTTTTGCATCTCGCAATTATAGAATCCAGTACATCTGCCAAACCACGATGAGAGACAAACCAGTGTTTACACAGTTTCTAGCGTTCCATTCTCAAAGCGTCTTTCACCTGTTTGTTGTCCCCCTCCCAAAAAAATGTCACCTACACTTTTAGCCAAAGGAGACAAAAAAAAAACATTAATCTAAGACGTAGCTCTGTTTCAGGTTGTTATATGAGAATGAGAACCGTTTTGATTCTGGCTGTCCTTTACTAATCCCTCTGGGTCATCTTCCATGTCAGCACCGCACATTCTGAACTACGGGACTGGTTCGCTTCCATTATATTTCAAAACGACCTCGTCTTTACTCAGGTGTGATGTTGTAACGCGGACTTCGAGGAGCGCCGTTGATGCCCGTAATCAGACGCCTGATCTTCCTCAGTCTGGCTCCCCCCTTCGCCAGCTATAAAAAAAAAAAAAAGAAAAGTAGAAAAAAAAAATACAAGAGGAAAAAAATGAGACATAAAAGAGACATTTCAGCACTTTTGTCATTTCAGAGTGATTTGTAATCTTGTGTGATTTGATGCGTTTCTCCCGGGCTGCGCTTCTGTTGGATGTTTTCCGCTGGCAGCTCATTTTTGTTCTAATCAGCCAGAACAAGGACCAAGTGGACTCAAGAGACCAGCGAACACTGTACAATTTGGTTTTTCATGTTATCTGGCCTCGAAACATGTTTTTAATCGATATTAGTGATAATGTACATTTTTAATACTCTTCTGTATCCTCCATCATCTTCCAGTGCCATTTATATGTCTATATGTGGTCTTAAATGACTGTTTTATAAAGCAGATATCTTTTCTGTGGGATTCAGTCTGTCTCGGTTTGTTTTCTTCTACCTTCAATCTGAATCTTTTGCTTGAAAATAAGTCACAGCTAGCTGCATTAGGGTTGTGCGTGAAAGGCTAACATGGCTGCGTTGCTTTTTATTTAGAATTGAATTTTTTTCTGTCCTCCAGCATTGGTAAAACACTCGTGTTACTCTGTACACAATACAGATGTTTTTTTTACTCAGCAAACTATACTCAAGAGTTCCTGCTCAGTCTTGAAAAGTACGACATTTGATCTCCAGTGGTTCTGAATAAGGACGTGAGTGGGGGAAAAAAATTAGTTTCCATGGTTTTCTTCTTTGCCTACTTCCTACCTTCCTTCCTGTCCATCCTTGAATATTTCCCTGTGTTCTGTCTTTCTTTCAGTCCTTCACTATGTCCCTCGTTCCTCTCTGTTTATTTGGATTCCTTCTTTCCTCTCCATCTTCCTTGTGCCCTTCTATCCCTAACTTTTCGTCTTTCCTAACTTGTCCCCTTCCTGGTTTTCTTTCCTTTATTTTTATCCTTGTTTCTCGTCTTTCCTTGTCTATGCTTCTGTACTTCCTCATCCCCTTCCCTCATGTCCTTCATTTTCCTAACCCATTTTCTATACTTCCTAACTTGTAAACTTTCTGCTGTCCTTCCTAACTTGTTTTCTCTTTCTGGTGCCCCTCCCTTCCTCCCTGGTCCTTCCCTTTGTTCTTTGTCTTTGCTTTTGTCCTTCCTCCTTTTCTTTTCTAACTTCTTTTCTTTAGTCTTTCCTTCTTTCTCCCCTCCCATTCTTGTCCCCTTTTTTCTATCATTCGTTTCTTCCTTTGGTTTCTTTTTTTGTTTCCAGGTTCCTAACGTAAAGAAAAATCGGCCATGAATTCACGGTGAATTTCAAAATAAATATAAAGATCTTTAAGGTCTCAAAAGTTGAGCTTGGAAAATTTGGAGTTTTTAAATGGAAAAATATGCAGGAACCCTGTATAAACGGCTACTAACTCGGAAATTTGCTCTTTTTTTAAGCAATATCCGTATTTTATTTAAATGTAGTGAGTATTTTATTTCTTTATCAGATGCTGGTGATATAAGCATCAACATCTTTATCTTTCACCCTAACTGCTCCAAAACAGCCTAAACTGGTCCAGCTGCTGTGAACAGCTAGCAGGCTAACAGCTAGCTTGTCAGCTTTGGTTTCCATGTGGAATTTGAACAATGTTAGCAGGAGGAAGGCTAACGGCTCCGTTTTAACCCCCCCCCCCCCTCCCCCCCCAACCCCACCCTGCCTCCTTTAGCTGCAGCTCTTGAAGGCTTTTGCTGACCCTTTTGACATTCAGGTCGTGAATAATTTACCCTGCCCAAAGAGAAGACTTCACCTATTCATTGGGAAAATAGTTGGGTTTGCGCTAAAAAAAAAGAGGGTAGGCCTTCCTTTGCTAACTTTTTGTTTTATTTTTGCCAGATATACTTTAAGCATCTAATTTGAGACGGTATTTTTTGGAAAGAACAAATTATTACTAGTTGAAGCAATTAGGAATATAAGGCTTGAAAATCAGTTTAGCTGCATTTTTCAGAATTTCCCAGCATTTTACAAAATATTCTTGTATTTAAGAAAAAGCTCCTTGGCCAAAAGAAAAAAAAATTTATGTAAAAGGTTCTCATTCTTTATGCTTTGTTTTTACAGCGGATTCTTTATTTTGTCTCTTTCAACAAAATAGATTTTACCCATGATCTTTACCTCGGTTAATTTCTGTTACATATTTTTGATCAATGATAGGGGTAAATAAACTCGTAATGTTACATGTAGTGCAGCTTATATTTTCTGACGTTCCAGGTCAGTCTGCCCCTTTGCCATTTTATACCCTTTTTTATATGCATTGCCATTTATTTCCTTCCTATGTTCACCTGAAAACAACCTATTTCAAAACAATTTTGCTAAACTTTGGTGTATATAACTTTGTTTTCTGTTGCAGTTAATTATTTTCATGAATTCTGGAGATAAGTGCTTATAAAAAAAGGGTATTTTTTCACAATTGTATGCTAGTTTAAAACTTATACTGTATTCCCATTTATGTTTGTGTTAATCATTGTTTAGGCAGTAAAAGATACAATAGATGATCTCGGCAATTTTCCCTCTTTGCCATTTCATGCTATTGCATTTTTTGGGGGTTTGAAACGGTACAATTTACTGCAGGAGGTACCAACCATGCATCAATTTGTATAACAAGAGCAGCATTTTGTACCCACTTGACTCCTGATGACTTAAAGTAGTGTTTCTATTTTCTACTTACAGTCTACTGTAAGCAAGTCGGGTTATGGGACTCCAGTAAATAATCTTCCACCAGGAGGTTGATCATGGTTAAAATACTTGTCATATTTATAAGTCTCAACTGGAAAAAGAGAGCTCAGAACCATAATCAATGAAAATTTAGTGTACCACAAAGTTTTCATATAGGAATATACAAATGAATTCAAATTTCTGTTACCATTTATCTGGATAAGGAGAAAGACATGGGTAATTTAAGAAAGAATTGAGTTGACTAGAATGTAAAGTACAGGCGAATTTACAATATAAGGAAAAACTAATTATTAAAAATGTTGTATGGACATAGTAATGGTTGACATGGTAAAGATCGGTATTATATCGGGGTACGAGTCGACCCAGAGGCCTGATATTCACAGATTTTCAGAGAGCTCCTATCTTAGCCTAAAGATTCCTGCCTAGGAGTCTTCGCTTAAGAACCATTCAGATCACAGCTTAGAGCGACTCTGAGTAAGGAAGTGACAATGGTTGACTCCATTGCTAGGGCTGATGCTCTTTTAAGACTTGTGATTGGTTGATAAGTACAAGAAACACAAACACACCCACACAAACACACACACACACATGCGTTGCTAGTAGTTAATGATAAGAAATTAACCGATTAGACTGCATTAAGAAATGTCTGGCTCACTAAAAGTCCCCCTCACTACTAACGTTTTTAGCTCTCTCAAGGCATAGGGTGCTTTGTAAATAACCTTTATCATACTGAGGTAAAATTATAAGAAAATTCTCCCATTTTAGGAAAACCTAAGATTTTTCCTAAAATTATGTCACTAAGAGCTACTTTTAGTCTTTTTTTAAATACGGGCACAGATTAGTAGTCATGTCACCACCTTCCTTTACAGTAGAGCATGGTATTTTGTAGAAAATAAGTCATCGGTCATCAAAGCAGGTATGAAACGTACAAATTGACGCATGGCTGATACTAAACGGCAGATTTTACCCACATAAAAAATATGTTTAGACCACAAGATACAACAAAAAAAGAGCCGATTGACCGACAGCCTTTTCTGTCACACCCTGTATACAATAATTGTGGCTCTGAACCCTGTTTGAATTCGGTCTAGACTGACTGTCAGGGACCATATAATAGAAACCTAAATTACATCTTTTGGCAGTCAAGATGTGGACAGAATGCCCCCCAGTGCAGCTACAAATTTACACGTAATCCGGATGAAAGGTCCTGCAGCAGAGGATTTTTTTTTCCCTACCTGGAAATATCAGCAAAAAAAAAACAAAAAAAAACACAATGGGGAGAAATGACCAGCACTTGTTTTTAAGTTGCTGTCTTAAAGTTATTCTCTGGTGACACCAGTCGTACTAAAATCTTATCTCTTTGGTAGGATTTCACAGTATCAGAGCAACATGCAGCAATGTTGGTGAATACCACAATGGGATTAGAAGGAAAATATTGCTAATCAAGGTTAAAGTCTTTCTGCTTTGGGTTCAGTGCAAACATAGAGATTGGTCCAATCAACAAATGGGGGCAAAAATAATTAAATTGCAGTTCTTATGATCATCTCAATTGCATGGTTTTATTGAAAAGGTTGCATCTGTCTTCATCTGCTTCTTTTGCCTATTTGCCTGCAGTTTCTTAATGATCAGAACGTCTCAAAAACATTTACTGCTCCCGTAAACAAGTACCACCAAATATATGACTTGCATCCATGAGCCTGAAAGTCTGCCACTTACATTATTGACCAACACGTATTTCAGTTAAAGCAAAAGTTGGCGATATTGATGCCTCGGTACAGAGAGAGTGCATCGCTTTGCCTTACTCTATCTGATGTTATAGTTTCCATGAAGCTGAAAGTCCAGTTTATCTTCCCATCATTCCAACAGGAAATATAAACATGAAAACCTTCTCCAAAGATAAGCTTCTGCAAAACACCTTAGTCCTACTGAATAGCAGCATTTAGAGGGGGAAAAAAAGCACCAAAATGTTTCTGAAACATTTTTTATCTTTCCTGTCGTCTTGAAAGCAGCATTCTTAAATTGCGAGGGGAAAACGAAATATCGGGCCCTGTATAAATAGCGGACGCTGATTTTTGTTGGTCTTTTCCACACCATTTCCCTCTGAAGTCACTCCCCGCAGCTAAGCGAAGGAATAAAACTCGCGGATGACATTGTGTGAACATCACGGCGGATCCCTGTGGGCCTGAACTGAAAATCCGTGATTTTTTTTTTTTTTTTTTACCTGTCTCCGGTCTGATAACAGGCTGTTTCTTGTTCCAGTGACCCTTGATACCGCTGACCTGAATTCGGCGGAAAATCAGCACACAGCAGCAAAGAGCTGCATCTTTCTGGGTCCGTCTGGGCGGCTGCACTCTCCACTGTTTGCTTTCATTTTTACGCAGCTTGGCGGATGAAAGAAAAAGCAACGGTTCCTCTTTGGGATTTGTCTACGGTTAAATAAAATAAAGCTGAGATGGGTGAAATAAAACTTCTCCCTTTTCTGTTTTCGTTCTGGCTCATGTAACGGACCTGTCTTTTGTCTATCCTGTCGTGACGTCCCCGTTTTTTTTTTTTTGTTTTTTTTTAATGAGAAACAAGAGACGGCGAGGTCTCGAGTTGACTCTCCCTCCCTCGGCATGTCCCGGCTTAACTTTCTCGCAGCGTTTCGTCTGTTTGTGCAGCGAACCTTTACCCCTGAGGCCCCCGAAGCTTGTCCTCTCCTCTGTTTCCCTTCCTGGTCCTCAGCCCTTTTAATCATGGAGAGATGTTCTTTTCTTCTCTTGCGCCTTGGGCTGAGAGGAGCTTATAGCGCAGAATAAGCTTAAACTGTCTCTCACACACACTTTGTTTCCCTTCTCTCCCCCCCCCTTTTTTTCTATCGTTAAAGCTACCATACCCAGGCTAAGCTGACAGGCCTGCTAAAAAACGTCGGGCTTCATTGATTATTATTATTTTTGTGTTTCTGACTCATTCCTCTTGTTCCTTTTGCCCTCGTGTGCCCCCGTAAACATTTGACCTGCATAAGTGGAGAGAAATAATGATGAGTAACTGTTACTGGAAGCACTTTTTTTTTTTACTGCAAAGTGCTTTAGTGTGCAAGAATCGCTCTCTCTCACCCCCCCCCCCCTTTTTTTTTTTTTTTGTTGAAAAGACAGACTGGCATTCATCTGTGGTTTCTACTTCTGTCAGTGCTTTGAGTGACCGCTGACCTCTCCGTATAGTACAGACCTAGCATCAGCTTTGTGTGCACATCTGAATGGCCATTCATTAGGGCTGCTTTTAGGCAGAGAGGAGACCGAGCCGGCCACCAATACCCCCCCCCCCCCACCCACCACCATTTTTTTTTCCTGCTTTTGCTGGATTGTGTCATTCCCCTCACATTCCTGTGTGCATTGAAGTGTGGAGAGGTTGTGTGTGTGTGTGTGTGTGTGTGTGAGAGAGAGATGGCTGTGATAGGTGGGGGTTAACCAGAGGGACAGGTACATGTGGGTTTGAAAGCAACAAGGAGGTGGTGGCGGTGGAAGGGGGTGGGGGGGGGGGGGGAGTAGTTGTGTATGGATGGCAGGTGAGTTAAAATGGTTTCACTGTCTGCAGCAGTACACAGCCTGAGGATTCTGCATCGAATAAAAACGGCACTACAAAAGTCTTAATACCTCTGCGGCGTTTTTAACGTTTTGTCATGTAACAGCTATAAACGTCGGTGTGTTTTACTCTTCGGAGTTTGTTTTTACGGGAAGGGTGGGGAGGGCGGGGAGAAATAAGAGCCTGAAAGGTTCGGGCAATATATTCCTTTCAGTGTCCGGATTTAATACGTCTTAGAAGCTTATTTTCCTGCAGTTGCAACTAACGGGTCTTTTTTTTTTAGCGCGTTGCTCTACCAGTTTAATACTGTCTGGAGATTACATTTTCTCGCAAAATACAGGGGATTGGAGCATCCCTGAACATCGATTTAAAAGCGACAGATTCTCAGTTTAGGTCTAGACTTGACTGGGCCGGTCCAACCAATAATTGTTTTTGATATAAACCACTGCATCCAGGCCCGTATTAAGACAATGTGGTGCCCCTGGGCACTATACCTCAAAGCCCCCCTTACCCGTGCTGTCCCCCGGTCAAAAACATCAGACATAATCAAGGGGATTTCTGTAATGTAATTTGCTATTTACTAACTTACACAACTACATGTAGGCATATGAGCAGTGAGCAATATTCAAATATCTCATTTTAAAATGTTGAAATAAAAAAAATCTTGATTTATTTATCATTTATTATTATTGTGACATGAGTGTTCACAAAACGAATAATGCATGGTCTTTCAACAATTTCCAAGTAAATAATATAAGAATTTATGAAAAATATATTTTTAAAGCATGTGTCATGTGGTGCCCCCCCCCCCCCATGGTTGGTGCCCCTGGGCACTGGCCCACTGGCCCTTATGGATAATCCGGCCCTGCTGCATCCTACCTCTGGCTGTATGTTTAGGGTCGTTTTCTACCACCTGAACAGTCGATCTCTGCAGCTCCTCCAGAGTAACCATGGGCTTTTTGCCTGCTTCTCTAATCAATACTCACTTTTCGTTTAGATGGGTGGTTTTGTCCTCTTAGGTGTGCAATTGCGCCCTCCTTTGTTAGGGAGGACTGAACAGTCCTCTATTAAATGTTGAAAGCTAGGCATGTTGTTTCATAATCTAACCATTCTTTAAAGTTATCCACAACGTTCTCTCTATTTCGTTCTTTGGTCTTCACGGATGCTGTTTGTTCGCTGATGTTACTTAACAAACCACTGAGGCCTTCACAGATCAGAGGCATTTATATTGAGATTAAAATTGCACGCGGGGGAACTCTGGAGGTAATTGGTTGCGCTGGATGTTATTTTTTTGTACATGGAGTCATCCATCTTCCCTCCAACTATATAAATAAAATTGAATTGAATTCAACTTCGACCCTGTCCCTGCTGAAGAAAAGCTATGTTTCACTATGAGGGGAGGCACTTATATGCGTAGAAAGTATTTATCAGGGGCGCATCAATTCTTTTAATCGTGCCTCGTCTTCCTTTCACATCAGTTATGCACTACTTTGTGTTGGTCAGATACATTAAAACGTCAAGGACATCTTTGTGGACAAGATATGAAAAAGCGCAAGGGGGTATTAACACTATTGGTAGTATTTTACTTTAAAAAGCCTTACAGGTATTCTATTCCGGTTGTGGCTTTTTTTTTTTTTTTTTTTTTTTGGTTAATTCTGTGTCCCCATCCTGTAGAGATGAGTGCATCCCATTCTTCACAGCGACGGTAGTAAATGCCACATTCAGAAAACTCTGTGGTCAAACAGCTCGTCGTCCTCCGCTCAGGCCAAAAAGCATTCCTGATGAAACGCTTGCCGCCACTTCCAACCTCTGATTAATTTCATCTTCCACCGGTCTCTATCTTTTTATATGATTCCCGGCATTGCTTTGATTCTCCCAGCAGCAGTAAGCTCGAAGATGAAAATTTAGTTTTTTTTTTTTTTTTTTTAGATTCCTGCGCCGCTCTGACTCCTCCAGATTTTTCTCCCAGAGATGACTCACAGACAGTTTCATCAGAATGGCCCGGTATTTCCGAGCAAATCCACCAAACAGCCTTGCTGAGATTATTTTTCACTTGTGTACGCAGCGTGATTGCGCCGCAAGATGGAAGGCACGCTGCTCAGCCGAGCGCTCCCGCTCTGTTTCGTATTAAATCCCATCACCGAGAAAGTTGCACTCCTTGGTGCTCCCGCTGCAAGTCTGTTGACTTTGCAGGAGGTTGTGCCAGGACAAAAGTGGTAAATATGAATTGTTTCACAGCTGACCCACCTGGTCAAACAGAAGTGTTAGGAATTTAATCTGGCTTTCGGGGGCCGTGCCGCCGCACACTTAAATGTGGAAATAGTCTGGTACTTTCCGTCGCGGACCCGGTTCACTTAATCAACGTCAACAAAGCCCTGCTGTCCAAGTGCTAACGCTGCTGTATTCAAATATTCCAGGCTGTCACCTCCTTGTCTATGGAAGCTCGCTTAATTAAAAAGTTTCGGGATTAACGCTGCTGGAAAAAAAAAAAAGATTTAAATGGCGTATAACATATCAAAGCTCTGAGGAAAAAGTTTATATAAAAACAAATTTTTATAGAACAGAAATCCCCTGATTCTTGCCAGTAAACACAACTCCGGCGAAAGAGCAACAGTTTGTTATCATTTTTTTTAAGACACACTGAACCCAAGTGCAGAAGGACTGTGTGAACAGACTGAGATCACCACATGATGCAGTGAAATGACCACATGATGATGAGGGGGGGGGGGGGGGTATTTTGGTCCCATTCTTCTTTTTCAGCATCACTTGTCTTCTGTTTGTTTTCGCCTTCCCACCACAGACTGCTTGGAGGTCTGGACTTAGGCTGGGGCCATGGCAACGAGTTGACCCCTGCTCTGTTTCAGCGACTTCAGCTTTCACACACATGGCCTCGCGTCGGACTTTAAAATACTTCATTACACAGAGGAGGTTTCTGGGAGGCGGCAAGTTCATCTGTCCAAAATATTACATGCTAAGCATAAACGGCATGGGAACTTCCAGCCGTCGCACCGTTTAGTGGGAAGACAGCTTCCGTGTCTCAGAGATGAACATGGAGGATTTAGATGGAGAGGCCACTCAGAGGGAGGATCCTTTGTTCAAAAAGCCACGCAAAATAATAACTCATGTAAACTGTAATAACCATAACAGCATGCAATAATAAGTTATTGCATGTTGGTTATTACTAAACTGTAATAACCAACATGCAATAACTAATGTGCAATTCTATTTAATACACTGCAATAATCCTGAAAGAAGTAACTTCTGCTGCTACTACACCCGAATATATGTCAATACACACGCGTATATGTCACCGTGAATGTACAGTAGACATCCTCTGCCTTATTTCTTTTTTGTATTTTTTTTTTTTTTTTATTATCTATTTCTTTTTGACCCATGGTATAACGAGGACACACTGTATATATATGATGCACCTTGTCCTACTTGACACCTTCTTCCTATGATTACTAATTACTAAGATCAATAAAGCCTATCTTATCTTATCTTAAAAAAAAGACAAATTATGACCATTGTTACATTTGCAGGAATAAGGGAGGAGCTTTTTCAGCCAAACCGGAAACTGTAAAGTATGGGAATGGCAGCATCATGATGTGGAGGTGTTTTGCTTCAGGAACAACTGGTGCTCTTCAAAAAATAGATCGCATTATGGGGGGAAAAACGTTAAGCAAAGTGAATTTATATCACAAAACTCTGGTCCCACTCCCAAGTACATTTGTAGGCAAAGCCTACAAGGTGTGTGTGAGCAAGACGGCTTACAACCCCCCCCACTCAGTTATAATGAAGCTGAAGCGCAAGTTCAATTGAAGAAACTCATCGCCTGCCTCCATTCAATCAGAGTCCGATACGCCTCTGATGTGAGCCAATCAGCTATGAACCGCACCTCCATGAAGCCAATCAGCATCCCGCGCTCATCTTAAAAGCAACTTCAAATCCACGTCTCAGCCTGCTAACCAGCAAGCGCAAACGGATTGCATGTTGGATTTCGAATCAGATGTCCGATTCAACCCACCCCCAACCCCTTCTCCACCATCATAGCTGAGTTCATCTAGCTTCCAAGACGTTCCTCCATCCTCAACCCATCAGAGTGTTTTCTCCCTTCAGTCTTCATCACTCCCTATCGCCTCGTTTTTGGTCCGGCAGAAGACCACCATGTTGGGCCCGGTTCTGCCAGAGGTTTCTTCCCAAAGGGGAGTTTTTCCTCTCCACAGTCACTTCAAGCTTGCTCATCATGGACAGTTCATGCAACCTGTGTTTATCAAGTTGGACATCTATCTTAAACAGATCACCATATGGACTGAACAAACTTCTTCTATCTCCACTCCACCACCAGTTTCAGACCTGGGGGGGGGGAACATCCCTGTTCTCATACATCTACTTATGCATATTAAAGTATAATTCAGCATTAATGTTCCTGCCGAGGTCTGAGCGCCAAAGACTTAAAACATTGTGTCAATAAAAACCTTCTAATTGCCATTTCTTTCTCTGAGTTTTTCAGATTGAACTAGGTTTTTTTTTTTTTTTTTAGGAGAATGGACCAAAATACCAGCAAACCATTGGATTTGACCCAACTTATACAATGTAAACATTTTAATTTGAGTAGCATTTGAAATAATTCTCTTTTAAAGTATCTTCCTCATCGTTCCTACTTATAGATAGAGATAGCTTGGGTTATCTGAACTGGCCATAAAAACAGGAAAAATCTAATTTAACTTTAGACTGAGAGAAAAAAAACAGAGGTTTTGTGTCTTTCTATAAATGGTGTGTAAAGTTTGGGTTTTAACTGTGTCTTGTGTTGGGCTGCTGATCGTTTCACTGCTTGGCTCTGTCGGCAAGGAAAAGCTTTATGGACCAAATCATGCTGCAATTCTTACCCGTATTGGGGACATTCAGTATCCACTTTAACAACCAAAAGATTTAAACAATCCTTTTGTCATCCTCTCGTTTTCAGCTGTAAGGCAATGTGGTTATTTTGGGTCTTTTGAACACTATCCACCAGCCAGAGGCTGCCCAAAGTTATTTTGATTTTATCCGAGGTTGGTAGGCTCTGTCATATACCGTGACAGTGAGATAGCCCTAACAGTGATCAGAACCATAATCAAAGGAAAGATGGTTTAGTTGGAAATATTCAAATGGAGTATACAAGTAATTATCTTACTTGACATATGATACCTGGTGGTTACTAAAAAAATATTTGTCCCACATAGTTCATCAAAAATACAAATTCTCTTATCTCTTAGGATATAGTCCTAAGAGATAAGAGAAATAAACTGATAAACGTACAAAATGGAAGTAGAATGGGAGGTGCAGGCACCCGATGGGGGTTTCTGTTGGCAATGCACCGAACTAACTTTTAGTTTTACCTAAACTCTTTTTTTTTTCTTTTTTTTTTTTCCACAAACTGGCTGTAACCCCCAATTGCTCCCCAGCGCCGCACAGTGGCAGCCACTGCTCCCCAAGGGGATGGATTAAGATGCAGAAGTGAATTTCTCCATTGTGAGAACAATAAAGTTCAATTATTATTAGTAGTAGTATAACATTTCCAGTTTTTGTCTCCTTCATTTAAGGTACTTTTGCTCTTGACTTCTTTGATCAATTTACACACATTTCTAAGAAAACCTTTTTTTTTTTTTTTTTTTTTTGCATTTTATTATGTTATTTGTCATGATTTGCAGAGGTTGTGGACCCAAATATCAGCGAGAGCGATGCTGAGCCACCACAAAGAGCATTCTAAGTTCAATAAACTGAAAACTCGAGGACGCCGTCAGTGACAGGTTGACCGTCGGGCCGTCTCAGCGGAGAATCCGGCGACTAATGAAGAGAAAACAGGCTGGGAAGTAATCAGCTGGATAACGAACAGATGAGTAACAATCAACAGAAATACACACAGCAGGGGAGGCAACTAGGGAGGGAAACTAGAAGGCCACAAAACGCAGTTAAACAAACACTAACTGAGAGAGCCTCAATCCAAGGAGCCATAAAACCAACAAAATAACCAAACATTGTAAGATTGTGACGTTCTTAGCTTGGTCAATTATTGCCCAGCGCTAACTAAGTTCTGTAAGGTTTTAGAAGTAGGCCTCGTTTGTTTTACTTCAGCCACCTTGGGAATAGGCTGATAATATTTTCAGTAGTGAAAGCTTTTCCAGAATCACTGCTAATTCCTTCCTTTCTTTCTTGGCATTGTGTTTAACACACACCTGTATGCCACAGAAGGACAAACAAGACGATCCTTCAGCACAGGAGGGTGTCACACTTGCTGATGATTTGCTCATCATGAGCGTTTAATGATCAGCAGCTGCAAGACATCACCTAATTTCTTTTAAAGCAGGAAATTTGGGTTTAATGACACAGTTTATTATGAAGCATTAGAGCGGATTTAAAACCGTGCTCTAATGCCTAAAACCACATAAACAATAAGAAGGTTTCCTTACTTTTTTTTTTCCTGTGGACTGGAAAATTATGAAATTCAAATGTGCCCGAGACATGGGCCACACAGGTCTGCTTTGCATTAAAATCAGATAGTTGAGCGTAGTAAAAAGCCTTCGCACGGACTCAGGAGCACCGACAGCATGTAGATCAGGCCGAGCGAACGCAGTTTGTCCGAAAATGTAAGTTAAAGCTCAAAACTACAAAAGGATGGAGAAAGGCCTCCATCCTCTGCGGAGCTGACCTCGTTTTGAAGCTGATTTATGGTTGCATTAGCGGTGCGGGTAATTTGCACATCTTCGCGGAGCCTCCATTAATACTGAAGGATACATTCAGGATGAACTGGCCTGCTTGCCTTCCAGACCTGTAACCTCTGCCTCATTATTTAACGACGACGTCCCCTGGAAGTGGAACCCCCCCCCATGTTGTTAAGGAGGTAGGGTTTCATGTGAAACAAAACAGAAAACTGTTTCCGTTATGATGATGCACGATTTCCTAAAAACTGGGAAGTTTAAGTGGTAAACATGACTGTAGATGAACTTTCTTGGGTTAATATGCTGTCTGAGTGACATTTTAACAGTGTCTTTGGGATTCAGCACATACATTCATTCTGTATTTACTTCCAAACAATTGTATATGCACAGCAAACCCAGCTGTGATTTGTATGTCATCTGTTCTCTGCATTTTCCTGACTATTACTAAAGTATAATAGTTAATTTCTATATCTATATGTTAACTAAGCATTAGCTATCTATTGTTATTTGCAGTATTTATACTAGATTTTCCCATTTTTGTTGCATTATCACCATTAACCTCAAGCTTTTTTTTTTTTTTTTTTATTCTAAAATGTCATAGAAGTTATAGTGAAAGGAAATTGAGCCATGGCTTTAAAATTGTTACCCAATGAAAATCTGAAAAGTGTGGCATGCATTTCTGTCGCGCGTCCCTGAGTCAGTCCTTTGTAAAAATTGCCTGGCACTCCAATGGCGTACCGCGCACGTGACGTCACCGTCTCAAGAGCAACGCCCCTTTTGCCTCTTAGGTAGGGCATACAGGTAGAGAACGCCCGTAGTAACCAGCTATTACACGCGCAACAGAAACAGCGATATGACCGACTTTATAGCCGTTAAACTTTCCCAAGACGATGTTCCAGGCGCACGGTTTACTGGTCGCACTGTCGAAGAACACACCAACCTTCAGCTCAAACGATGGTTTGAGTGTCGAGGGTTTAAAAAGACTGGAAAACTGGCCGAGTTGATGAACGGTAAGCTTTGTTTTTTTTTTTCCTGCGCGGCGGTCATGGCGTCGTCGGCCGTTTTTTTTGTTTGTAATCACCGTCCAGGGATCGGTATATGTTTAATGTTTGTCTTATTTGAAATGTTTTTGAGTAAGCTATCCTGGTAGCAGGGTATCATATCAACAATGTTTAAAAACCATGGTCTTAGATTTGGAAAAAGCAGTCGTTTACCGAGTAAAACCAAGGGTAACGCACGTCTCTTTTACAGCGGCGGACTATGCAAGCTTGCCCTACTGCGTACCACATTACGTTTCTAAAAATAGCTCGCTCGCGGTACGCCATTGTAAGATCGCTCTGCCCAAGCGGAGGTGTACCCCAGGCAATTCTGACCTTCGACTAACAACAAAGTTGTATAGTAGTGATAGTGAAGCTCGTCGTGTTACCAGAGGCTTACCAAGAGGCTACCAAGATTAAGGCAAAGAAGATAAACAGAAAAAACAAGTACAAACAAGTGAAGTTATTTCAAACAAACTGCGGCCAAATCGATGTTAAACCCCCAAGTTTAAATACCATACTTAAAATATATATTGGTAACCTAAATGTTACCAATATATATGTTTTCATATTACACTACCTATTAAATGCTCTGTGCAAAAACTGAGTCCTGTTTATTGATCATGGATAACAAAGACTTAACTTATGCAGCCAGAGGTTGCAACATACATCGATCCAGAACTAAATCCCTCCATCATAGCGCAGGCTAGATGTTTAGGGTCATTGGAAGGTGTTACGTCCACCAGGCTCGTTTGGTGGGATGACATTAAAAAAGGAGACCACACAAGGATTTTTCTGGTTAAATTAAAATTGAATGTTAAATTATACTAAAGAAATAAAACCCGAAGAGGGAATACCTGAAATAAGAAACCAAAATGGATTAATGCAAAACCCACAACTAACCAGAAATAAGCGAACGCAGAACAAACCTAACAAAACCCAACCATAAGATAAGCTACAAACCAAACATAATGGGGTATTGAGGAGGGAGAGCAGGAAGAGAGCCTCTCCTGTGCTGCATGCATAGCAGCTTTAAAGCAGCAGAGCACCAATCAGAGAAATGCATCCCACCTGCAGAAGGCCTGTCTCTCGAACCCTACAAGGAAAATACGGCCAGGACTGACTGCAGCCGTAACAGAAGGCGACGCCTTGCGCACTCTATTTGCTAACTAGATGACTTCTGAAGGCATTTAGCTGAACTGGACCTTCTTTTTGTGTGTGTGTGTGTGTGTGTGTGTGGGGGGGGGGGGGGGGGGGGGGTTATCAGATTTAAAAGGCAGACTTATCAGAAATGCATGACACATTTTCCCCATCAAGATTTGTCATTCATCATTTTTCCTTTCACTTCACCACCATCACGCGCTATTTTGTTTTGCTCTGCAGCATAAAAACAAAAACAAGCTGACGCTTTTTTTTGACTGCAATCTCGATAAAAGGTTAGCATAAAAGTTTTACGGGCATGCACGCTTTTGTCGAGGCGTCGTACATCTCCCTCACCGGCCTGTCGCCGAGCGGATCAGATGTTTTGACGGATGTGTCACGTTAAGAACCTGAGGATCTGAATGCGGACGTTAACACCTCGAGGACGTGCAAATGGCCCGTCTGGAGGTGCCGACAGGTTCCTGCTCGGTCTCGGCTTTTCAGCAGCCATCCGTCTTTGCCTGTGGCACTCTTTTGTTTTGTTTTTTTCCCCTCTCCGCAAAGCTGGGCTCCCAGCCTTGCGCGTAGAAACGAAAGAAGAGTAATCTTCCCTCTTTATATCCTTTCCATGTGAATTACCCCATATTCTGAAACTTTATCCGCACGCATCAAAGGCCGCCACGCTGGCAGGGAATTAAAAAGTGGGGAGAAACTATCAGATGGCTCTCAAAGAAGGAGGCGGCGGGGCATCATGCGGAAAGCAGGATTTGTGCGAAGGGGAGGAAAGTTCAGGCAAAGGCCGCGATCAGAAGTGGCAAGCGTCTCATGTCGAAGATGTTTCTGATCAGCGTGATTGATTGCCTGGGTGAACTTGTCCAGGCAAGCTGAGACGGGTGGGTTTATTCCTCTGGCGCTGTGCTCAAACTCTCAGAAAAGGCCTCACCTTTTAACTCGACTCCTCCGCACGGCTGAGCTGCACAAGAATAAATCTTTATCATCCTCTAGAGAGAGGGGTGGGGGGGGGGAGAGAATGGAAACGCATGTCCACCAAGAGCCACCTCATCATTAGGGAAGCAGCCCTTTTCATGCTGACCACCGAGGTTTGATCTCAAGTTTGTTGAACCTTCAGAAATTTGGAGGAGCAGCTGAACGACATCAAAGGCTCTTTTTTTTTTTTGTAGTGCAATAAAATCCTTCGTTGTTTCTGCCCGCTCGCTGTGTTTTTCGTGATTACAGTGCTTCGTATTTGTGCTGTGGCCGCCGTTGTTTACCTTAACTGGATGCCTCTGCTTTCCTCTACATCATAATTACAGTTTGGCAGCCGATCGCTCCACTCACTGTGCTGTTTTCATAAAAAAAAAAAAAAAAAAAAAGGTTTACAGGCCCTAAAATCCAAATAAACAGTCTCCGCATGTGGGCCCCCGCTGTGCTGGGGACATATTTTGCACTTAAATGAAAAGTTGGATAAATGCATCTCCCCACACAGCAGGACAAAAGATTAAAGAGCAGCCCACCCCCCCCCCACCCCCTTCTTTAGTTCCACCCTCATGCGGCCCTGCACCCAGCGTTTCAGCCATGGCTTCGGAGCGACAGTCCATCAGAGCTGTTGTTTATACTGTAAAAACATGACCGCTCACGTTTAGAGGCGACCCTGCGAACAAGCAATGTTTTAAAGCGATCACATTCTGGAAATCTACGGGTCAGGAAGCCTTGTTTTTGACTCTGTGTGTATGTGTGTGTGTGTGTGTGTCTGTCATGTTTAAGTGATTGTTGCCCACTTGGAAATTTGAGGAAGGAGCATATGGTTATGATTTAACAGCATCTGGACACAATACAACAAGCTTTTTAAAAAAAAAAAAAAAAAAAAAAAAAAACAGCACAAAGTGTGCGAGTCGGTAAATGTTGCTCTGGGATCAGATTAGAGGTATAAATAAATATAATTTTGGGTATGCATGTAATATGTGACTGCACGCCTGCCTGGACACAACACTGACCAGCAGCAGCAGGCACAGTAAAGTTCAGATTTTACACCCAGAGCAGAGGAATTCACGCAAACACGCCGTCAGAGGCACCGCTGGGCCGAGAGCTCCCTCTAGCGACCAGAAAGTGTACCGTCTGTCAGAAAACACTGATGTGTTTTTTTTTTTTTTTACAGCTGCCGTTCCGGTATGGCAGAGTTGGTGACAGCACGACACATCTTCTCATACTTGCGTCTCGCTATGGGGACGAAGACATCGGCCATTCCAAGGTGCGATGCCACATTGTGATCCATCACTAGCCTCCAATGATAGATCTGGAGAATCTTCCCTCTGCAGCAAAGCAGCAGGACTCACGCCTACCGAATCTCAGCTCGTTCTGGCGGTCTGGGAGGTTTTCTCCGGCACAGACTGTTCACACTGCGCTCTTCAGAACTACCGCGTGCAGCCTGCGCCACAGTCTGGGCGGACAGACAGCGTGAGAGCCTCATCTGTAAACAGGTCAAACACATTGCAGATCTTTTTATCCGTCTGCCCAGGCTGCAAAAAAAAAAAAAAAACTATATGGAAATGCTTTGTTCTAAGGTTGTGGGCTGGCATTTGTAACATTAAAAATGCTATGTCTATTTCCCCCCCCCCCAAATGCGAAACATAAATGTGTATTTACGGCTTTGATTTCACACCGCGTGGTAACTTTGGATGGTTTTTTTGTTGTTGATTGTTTTCACCTGCGCTTCTTTGGCGCCCTCTTGTGGTAATATGAGACTATCGCACCGATACCGAAAAGAAAAATAGATCTTTTATTTAAATATCTGATTCCTTGTGTGTGGCAGTCCACACACACACACCTCTCTCTCTCCTCTCTTCAGTCTCTATCTCTCCTCTCTCTTCTCTCGCTCTCTCTCTCTCTCTCTCTCTCTCTCTCTCTCTATCTAGCTATCGATCATCGATCTATATATATATATATATAGCTATCTATCTATCTATCTATCTATCTATCTATCTATATATATATATATATATATATATATATATATATATATATATATATATATATATATATATATATATATATATATAAGCCCTGCAACAGACTGGCGACCTGTCCAGGGTGTACCCCGCCTCTCGCCCAGTGAACGCTGGAGATAGGCACCAGCACCCCCCGCGACCCCATGAGGGATAAAGCGGTTTGGAAAATGGATGGATGGATGGATATATATATATATAAGATTTAAGACAGTCATCTTAAATCTCTGCTTTATTTCTTTTTTTTTCTCGATCAACTGTTTATACCTCATGCACCTTTTCCTCCTTTTGGCAATTTATTTTGATTGAGTCAATGTGACATGGAATTTCTCCACTGTGAGATCAATAAAGTTTATCTTATCTTTTTATATATATATATATATATATATATATATATATATATATATATATATATATATATATATATATATATTTACAAGGATAAAAAAAACTCTGTGATTTATAGTCTAGTAAAACTTTTTTTTGATGACTGCCACATAAAAAAACAGGAAAATATTTATTCATGCGTTTTTTTTTTGTTTTTTTTTTGCAAGACATGTCTGAAATCAGTTATTTCTATGTTTCTGTTATGCTCTGTTCATCATGCAGCCAGTTTTAACTTTATCCAGGTGAGCTTCAGAGCGGGCTCTCACAACCACAGCCTTAGATGTAATTAATGGGATTTTAATTGATGGAACAAACGTGAAGAAGTTTGGCTTCTTCACTATTTTCAAGTCATAATGTGACCAAAATGTGGAAAGGTGGTTTCGCGTCAACCTGAAAGACGACATTTTCCCTCTGAAAACAAACAAAAATCTCACACAGCCTTAATCACAAATGAGCAGAGGTGCTCATGTCATTTGCATTAATACAGCCTCTGTCAGAGGTGCTGCGGTTTCATGGGTAATAAGCCAGATGGTCCCCCTGTCCTTCTGTGCACAAGACACGGGAAATTATATTTTTCATTTGTCAACTTAAAGCTCAGGCATTTTTTTTTTTTTTTTTTTCACAGGTCATTCTAAAAATGAGCTCAGAGAAGCAGTATCTAAGTTTCTTGTTGACATGTCCTTGTTTGGATGGAGAAGTTTGAAGTTGGACTTAGAGATACAGCCATCTAACTTCATTTTGAGCAGGTCCACCCTTCTTTGCAGAGCTTCTGTTTATTTCCATGGTAGTGCAGCCTGATACCCTGAAGACAAGGCTGCTCAGGCTGGTTTTATTTCTGCCGTTTTTAATGACCTTCTCAAAAAAAAAAAAAAGAGACCAACATAGAGCTGAACTTTGCTTTATTTTACAAACTAACACCACCAGAGACCTGATGTGGTGAAAAAGTCAATATCCCAGCAATGGTTCTGTGTAAATATTTTCTCCCAGATTTCTTCAGACGAGACTGAAAACGGCTATAAGCACACTCTAAGGCCATGGGTGCTGAACACTTTTTAACCTTTATTTAATCAGGTGAGGCGATTGAGAACGAGTTGTCGTTTACAACATCTTCCCTCCATTCTGTGGTATGTATATCTGTTGGAGGATTATTGCAAGGAAATCGTGACCTAGTCATCAGCACAAATAATCCAGGGCTTCTAGGCAAATAAAGTATGGAAATATCGTTATATAAAGCTGTGACATTCATTTGTACTTTGGCCTTGGGGGGAGTGAAGGAAGGATACAAAGATGGTTACAAGGAAGAGAGGAAGGACACATAGGAGAGAAGAAAGGACACAAGGAAAGAAGCAATGGCACATCAAACAGAAATAAATTATGGACACAAGAAAGAAAGGAAGGATACAAGGAAGGACTAATCAAATAGAAAGAAATTAAGGCATGATACTAGGAATGAAGGAAAGACAAGCAAGACACTAAACAAAGGAACCCTAAGTGCGTAAGTAGGAGGCAGCTGGACTTCTCTTGTTTCCTGAAGATGATTCGCCTTCTGATCCCAAAGGCTTCTTCAGCTCTAAAAAATGTCTTCATGTAACTGGCTTATAAACTGTAGCCGGAATAATCACACAAATGGGGCCACGGACGTCACCAAACGGAGGAGAGCTACACTGGTAAAGGGAAACCCAGATTAACTGGTTTACCTTCTGGGTTCAATCTATCAGTGAAGTCTCATAATGGAAGACAGCTGACTGTTTTGTTGCTGTAATGAGTCAAAAGAGATGGTCGGTGACAGTAAAAACCAAGCAAGCGACGGCGCGTTTGCCATTTAAAAAGGGGGGATGGGAACGTCTGCATCTGCAGTGGATACACTTCTCCACCAAACAGTGAAGAACACCTCCCACTCATCACGGTACAGTATGTACAGCAGTTCGTCCTCCGCCCGTGAGTTACTATATTGCTAGACTTAGCTGCATCTATATTTGTGCTGTTACACAACAAACGACTAAAAACAAATCTTTCGCTGCTCCAGCCCGGGCGTTTCTTCCAGTTACGCAATACGGACAGCGGGAACGCTCGCAGAAATCCAAATGTACATCTTCTTTACCGTCCTCTCCTCTCTCTCACTCACAGACTCTCTCTCATCAAAGTAATCCACCACTTAGAGCTATGTGCATTCAAGCTGAGCCTGAAAACGCGGTGCGCAGTAATTTACAGTGGGAAGATCAGGGCTGACCTCTGACAGCTGCCCGTGGGACCGTGGTCAATTGAAAGAGTGATTATAGCAGCTTAATCCCAGATGATCTCTGCCTCTAAAAGCCACTGTAGCAGAGGAAAACGGCAGGACTGCAGCTCCGGAGTACAGAGCCTGATGGGCGGGACACGGAGGAGCAGAGACACTTAAAACAGACGAATGTGTGGACCATCGTCCCCGTTAATGAGCCCGGCATCTGTGCATTGATGCACTTATATATTCATCCATGAAGTCTTGATTGGTATTTAATTGTCTACGATTTAGCCAAATAAACCACCGGCGGAGAATGACGGACGTAACGATGGCAGCGAAGAGTTTTGTAGTCTTCGGAGAAACTGTACAAACGCGGTTGTAAGGTTCTGTGATGTTCTGAGGTGGAAAAGAGACATTAAAACGTTTAGAGATGAGATGCACTTTCATTTGGGCCTTGAGGTGCAATGGTATCATTTTTTGCTCTGCGTGACCTGCTGTTCCGCTACGGAAGGACAAAAGTGCTACATTTGCATATTGAATAAAACATCAAACCGTGAATTAAATGTGCCATAAATGAAAAAACAAAACTTAAAGAGAAGACATTCTTATTAAATACAGCCATAATAAGATATGCTGCTGATAGAATAAGTGATTATTTCACCATCTATTCAATGTTGTGTCACCCTTGCCTTTCAGGGATGGTGGGCGGAGCTAGAGCAGCTTTAGCGGTGCCAATATTTAGCAGGATAACCAATCAGATGCTGAGATTGATGTGCAAAACAGTTTTAGCACGTACAGCAGCGCAGGAGCCATGAAATGAACGAATAAATGAATATTTACTGATCTAATGATCATATATATGTCATGATGAACTCCAATTTTGATAAATAAATTGATAGTCATGTTTTGAAATGATGTATTAATAAATAAGAGCAAATAACTAGTTAGGGATTTGTAGATTTATTTGTTTCTAGAAACAGTTAAATGTAATGCTTCGTTTGTTTATTTGTGTAGTGGAATTAACCTTAGATTATTTTAAGATTTCTAAACTATTCTGTCATATACTTTTTCAAAGGTTTATCAGATCTCACAGTCTCAAATCGGCACTGAAGGATTAATTATTGGCCTTTCTATGGAGCGATCTCTATCACGTGGAAATAAACATATTGCTCAGGACGCAGATTCATTTAGAACCAACATGTAAACTACAGTTTATAAGAAGAACCGACGAGGGGTGAATTCATTGTTAATATTTATGACACTAAGATGTACTCTGCTACTACAGATTAAAGGGAAGTCTTAATCTGTAGTAGCAGAAGTGTTGTGAGGAAGGAATAAATGTTCCAAATGTTATGTAATGAGATTAAAGATCTGGAATTTATCAGGAGTTAATCAGCTTTCTAAGATTAAAAGAAAGGGGAGGGGGGGGGGGGTGTTACGCACTAGTATGGAGTTCTCATGCCTAACTAGGAAATAGAAAGAGTAGGATAAAACGAAAAACCTTAGGAGCAGCCGGATGGGACAGTTTCTCACACCTGAACCAGTAAAACCAAACCAGTCGCTTAGCAAACTGTGCCTTGTGCAGACGACAGGGTGCAGCTGAGCAAACATCCGAGACGTGGAGGAAAACCAAAATAAAATCCTGCAGGAATCTTATCCAGAAACAGAAGGTTGCATAGCACACAGCACAAACCAAACATTTTTAACACCACTCAATCATTTAGGCTCATCAGGAGGAGCTTAAAGGGGAGTCGGGTCATTGGGACAGACGCCAGATCGCTTTGCTCGTGGGTTGTAATCAGAACCAAACCTCCGTGTTCTTTTTACTTCAAAGTCCTCCCTCGTCTTCTCTGACAGAAACCTGATCCCTCTGCTGATGTCCAAATTCTGGATCTCAGTGATTCCTGAACTTCCTGATTCCTTGTGTCCATGTGGAGATAACCTGTGGCTCTGTCCACTCCTCCATCAGCCCTCCTGGTAACTCCGATTCCTTACCTCGCTCTCTCTCTGCTCCGCTCACCACCTCCTTCTTGGAAGGCAAAAGGACATGACATCCCCGGACCATCAAACACCAAACATCTGTCAATCTCAGCTCTGTGGATAGACCAGCGTTCTGCGGGACCTCCAAACATCTCCGTAGTAATATCAGATCAAATCGTTCCATCTCCAGGAACAAAGACTAACAGCTGAACTCTGCTCCTGGTGCCGTCCTGTGAACCCGGCCCTGGAGCCAGCTGAACACAACTGTTGCACAAACCTTACAATAAATACTTTTCTGAACATCTACTGCTTTGTTTGTCAGCTTTTATATAAACAGACAGGAGAATAATAACTCATGGACAGAATCTTTTCATTTATAAAAATCAGCTCAGCACCTCAGCAGTGAGAGTTTGTTTTGGCTCAATCTAAAGTCCATTTTGTACCGATCTCAAAAACCAAGCGATGAGCCATAACCAAGGTGAGTCCGCCCACTACAAAGTCCCTCTCCCTTTCTGTCTGTCATTATGTTATTATCTTTGATTGCATTTAATCTTGCTGCACAGATCATTTTCTTCTAATGGGATGTTTGAAATCTGAGATTTGTTTTTTTCTTTTTTGCCCTCTAGCAGTGAAAGCGTCTCACATTCTGCACTCTTTTAAAGTCTGTGTGAGGTTTGGGTTTCACTAACCCAGCCTGAAGTCATAACCAGGCATTTGAGAGGATGCCATATCCACTGAGCGTGCAGGCGGCAGAAGTGTTGGCTGCCATGACACTGGCACAGCAGATTAAGTGATAGTATATACAAAAAAAAAAAAAAGTGGGAAAAAAAAATCCTCAGCGTTTCATATCTGCAGCAAAGGTCAGAGAGCCAAGGCCCTCCCAGCCTCCATCTGACTTTACAGTAGCCACAGAAGTACAGATACTCTGGGTGCTCTTAATCTGAACAAATGTAAGCTCACAAATCCCCTCGCTGTCCCTCCTTTGAGAGATAAAGAGAGAAAGATCCTGATTACTTTCCCCTTCATTTTACTCAGAAAAGCTCCTCACATCAGCGGGAGTCATTGTTTGTGACTGGGTGCTGCGTGCTGACAGTTCAGGACTGGCTTTGTTTTATTTTGGATATAAACTCCACAAAGGAGGAATCGTCGCCGTTTGATATTTTTTTTCCCCGAGAGCTTTAAGATCTCGTTTTCCAGCAATTTGATGCCTGACGTCCTTGGGCCGGATGTTTCAGATCTCCAAGAGTATCGAAAATAGCACTGCCTTGTTGTTTCCCTTCGAACTCAGAGGCTGGTAGATGGAGCAGGTAAAAAAGGGAGGAAAACCGAGGCGGAGGAGCGTTTTTTAATCAGTCTGGCTCAGGAAGCCCCGAATCCCGATTAGCGATGTTTGCCAGCCGCGGTGCCAGCGGAGGAGGCAAAGGCGGCAAGTATTCTGTGGAGGACCTCTATGGCATCAGCAAGAAGCCCAAGGCGTCCACCTCCTCGGCGAGCATCGCCACCAAGTCCGGGGCCAGGAGCGGCAAGACCCCGGAGCAGAGGAGCGAGTCGGAGGCCTTCGCTTCCCAGATCCTGGAGGCTGCCCACAGGCTGGTGGAGCGACGGCGACTGGAGCTGTACCTGAGGGAATGTGGCCTGTCCCTGGCCGAGTGCGAGGCGGAGCGCTCTGCCATGCCATACAGGTGAGACGGCAGAGCTCTGCTACATTAAGGCGTAGGATCCTTTTCTGATGCTCTGAAATAAAAAATGCACTGCCGATCACATATTTCACACACTGAAATCTGATCTTTTATATTATTATTATTATTATTATTATTATTATTATTAGTATTATTATTATGCTTAACAATAATAATAAGAAGAAGATGCACATTTCCAACAATATGGAGAGTGAGCTGCTACAGCTTTAAATGTTTTATAATTCATCTGCAGGTAATCTGTTTTGTTGTTAGGAATAATATAGGCAATAATAATGTACAGTAAGTGTTTTAAATTGATAGTAACTCAAAGCAACGAGTGAAAAAACATTTGCTGTTCTTTTCTCTCTCTCTCCAATGGTGACCTAGAAAGAAATCTGAGGTGTTTGATGGGATTTCGAAGCCCAGGGGCCGCTGAGTAAATGTGGCCGAACCACAGGAGAATCTGCCACTGGTCCGGTTCAATAACGGGACTCGTGCGTGAGCCGTCGTCTAATTTTGACCTCCAACGACAGCCTCGTGGGGTGAGCGGCCCCGGTGCAGAGGTTCAGAGTTAATGATGCGTGCGTTAGACAGCAGCCGACGGGGAATTGTTTGTTACGCAGCTCCGGTCCCTCTCTCCGTTTAAACTGCTCGGATTAAGCCGGTAATGAGAGCGTGTCGTTCTGCGTTGCTCTGGAACGAAAGAAGGGCCGAGGATATAGATCTGCAGCCTCACTGGTGTGTTTCACTTACAGTGCCTTGCAAAGAAGTACCTCGTAAAAGTATTCACACCTTCCAATTATTTTATTTTTATTTTTTTTTGTCACGTTGAAAACCGCAAACTTTAATGGGATTTTATGCGAAAGCATACGGTATCTGCAGAACCACCTTTTGCTGTAGCTACAGCTGTACGTCTTTTGGGGTCTACCAGCTACCAGAATTTAGAGTTTGAATCTTTTTTACCTATATTCTTCTTTGCAAAATAACTCGACCTCAGTAAGATTGGATGGAGGGTGGCTGTTAACATCAGTTTCAAAGTCTTGCCCCAGAATCTCAATTGGACTTTGACTAGGACATTCTCACTTATGAATATCATCTATCTAAAGGCGTGCCTCCACCCCTGGCTGTTTTGTAGCATCTAAAAGATGTGTCTTCCCCACTGAGCTATATTATACACTGGAGTGCTAATCGCCCGCTGTTAGAACGAGTCGCTTTGAAGCCACCAGCCGCCATATTGGTACTCCCTATTTTCCCCCAGTAACTAGGGAATATGTGCGCTACAGCATCGAATAACGAGGATTTTCTGATGTTCAGGGGGCTTAAAACTTTTAAAATGTCAAATGCCATATACTTTTATGTTATGTTCTAAAACTGGTAAGTACTGAGAAAGTCATGTGCTGAAATATTTTGCATTTTATTCATTTAAATATATATATAACATTTATAAATATATAAATAACAATATACAAAAACATATATTTACATATATGTATACATATATATACATATATACATATACACATACTTATATATACATATGTATACTGTATATGTAATATGAATAACATGTAATATATTTCAGCAACTAATTTCCTAGTAGTTGATAGTGTTAGTACATCCACTGACTGTAGAATTACCTGTGAAACGTTTTCACACAGCCAGAAAACTGCTTGTTGTTGCAACCAAATCCTATGGGATTCTGTGAGAGTAGGGAGGAGCAAGATGGCGGCAGTGACTTCAGTTTTTCGGCAAAATCAGCACTCCAGTGTATTATATAGCTCTGTGGTCTTCCCGCAATAGCGCCTTATTTTCCTCCAGCCATCTTCCTATTAACTGTGACCGGTTTCCCTGTTCCCCAGCTGAACAAAAGCAGATTTTTACTTGCTGCGAATTTAGAAAAAGCACGAAACGTTTTACTACCTGTTTCTACCTGTTGTGTTGGTCTAATCAGAGAAAATCTCAATAAATTAAACCGAGGTTCGCAATGGGTTAATGTGTGGTTATAATGTGACAAAAAAGGTTACGATGTGTGGATCGTCATGACCGAAAGAACGAGATTCTGGTCACACGCAGCTGAGATGAGTTTCCATTACAGGGAGCCAGGTTCAGTCTGAGAGATAAAAGTTATAGAGCTTCATCATTCCCAGGGAGCTCAGAATAGACCTGCTGCTCCTCCGTATTGAAAGGATGTTCAGATGGGTCTGGGTGCCCCTCATCTGAGTTTTGTTTTTTGTTTTTTTAATACTACTGAGGGATTTTGCATATATTTTCCACTTAGAGGCAGGCCCAGAACATCTAGGAAGGACTAGGATAAGTGGAAGGCAATGGACGGATGAGCAGGTGGATAGATGGAATGTAAAAAAGTTCATTTTGGTCTGAATACTTTTGCAGCACACTGTATAAAAGACATCCACGAAGCAAAAGCTGTTCCATATACTAGATGTCACAGCATAGCAGCTACAGCCACTTGGCCCACAGATGTGTCACCTCTAGGTGGCAGTGTTAACCATGTTTGAAGACAAGACAGGGGGACAATAAATCCCCCTCCCCACCACCACCACCACCACCACCCAAATAAATAAATAAATCTGCATAAAGGGATCTTGTAGTCAAGCAATCAACTCTTTCATTTTCAGTTCTTGGTTACCATTTACTCCCAAGTTTATTCAGCGTGGATGAGTGCAAATCTTCAGCAGATTCCAGTTTATTTGGCAAAGCATCTGTAATGGCAGCACGTTACCTTAAAACCAATACTATGCGAGCTACTTTTAATTCGGTGCATCTAAGCACCTACTTTCCAGAAAAAAAATCTGCTGAAATACATCAACTAAGCTTTGAAAGTGGGACATTTTAATGGACATAAAGTATTATCAGCTTTTCTTCTACACATATCAAAAGTATCAAAGTATCCCTTTACAAAATGCTCCACATTCCTCTTTTTAACGCAGGGGGATGGTTTCACTTTTTTGTAAGAGTTCTTACAAAAATATTACTTTATTCATGTGATTTTACGACTTTATTCTCAAAATAAATAATAATGATGAAATAAATCCCAATCTCTGGCACTGTTGTTCTGGGGGTTGCAGGCTGAAAGGTTTGAGAACCCCTGCTCCGCACTGACACAAGCGGTGCATACAGAGCAGAGCAGAGCCCCCACTCTGGACACTCAAACCTTATCTGTTTATTTCTGTATCCCGCCTACAAGCAAAGACTATATAAAAAAAACAACCTCATCACTAAATAAGTCAAATGCTGGACCCCTGAGCCAGAGAGCGTCCTACAGGACTGTAGTAGCAGACTGTTCCACCCACTTTGGAGGACTCCTCTGTTAGCTTTGAAGACTATCTGCAGTATGTAATGGGACATCATATACGTAGACGCCCCGTCGGGCGGGTTCTGCATATGATGCGGATGCGTCAGAGCGTCCGCCATGTTGAATGTGGCATTTCTGCAGTTAGACTCAGTCACCTAAACAGTATCAGAGGGAGTTTATTCTCAGAACATACTTTATGTTCGTAATATTTTTATTTTTGTAATATTACGAGTTTATTTTCGTATCCCTTTGGCTTCATTCTCCTGACTTTGAACTCGTAAAGAATAAAAATAATTAAAAGAATCTAACCTGGCCCTACTACTCCAGGACTGAAATAGTAATGAAAACTGTGACTATTCTGGAAATGTTCCCCCTTAATTCTCATAATATGACGTTTTTCTTATAGTATTACCACTTTTGTCCTTTTTTTTTTTTTTTTTTACTTTATTGTCCTAGGACTTTTTTTCCCCCATATTAGTAATTTTATCTCTTTAATACTCCCAAAAACGTCTGTTCCTGATATATACCAGAACTTAAATGTTTCACATGTGAGTGACACGGTTTTATGAAACAATGAAGACCACAATGTTTAGATTTAACCAATTGACTTTTATATTCATAACACATACACACACACACACACACACACACACACACACACACACACACACACATATATATATATATATATATATATATATATATATATATATATATATATATATATATATATATATATATATATATATATATAAAAATAAAATGGTTGGTACATTTCCATGCAGCACAGGAATGAGGCATCTTCTCTGATCCACGTTCACTACAACAGAACTTAACTTCTTTCTGCCACATAGAGTATGGCGGTGACGTTGACGTACGAACCCGTGTCTACATATATGATGTCTATGCGGGAACATAGAACTTGTTCTGATAACAATGTACTCACCATACTCTTCAGGAAGCCCCCTAACCGACACCGTGGACGAATAATCAGCTACGACACATGCTATGTGCAA